>NW_024058870.1:0-45097 GCF_016432855.1 Salvelinus namaycush
AAAAAATACAAGTTGGACAGCAATTGAAAGACAAATTAGTTCTTAATGCAATCGCTGAATTACATTTTAAAAATTATCCTTACTGTGCAATACAGGGTGCGCCAAAGCGAAGCTACCCCCAAAAAAATGGCGACATATGCGTTTAACATTTTTCAACAGAACAACGATTTATCATCATAAATAGTTCTTACTATTAGCTGAGCTTCCATCAGAATCTTGGGCAATGTATCCTTTCTCCGGTCTAATCGTCTTTTGGTCGAAAGATGTCCTCTTGTCCTGTCGAAATGGCCACTAACGTTCGGCATGTACTGGAAAAGTGTCCAACTCTTGGAAGTGCGTCACAAAGAAATGCCAGAAAATCGCAATAAACGGATATAAATTGCTATAAATCGGTTTAAATTAACTACCTTATGATGTCTTTAACACCTATAACGAATAAAAACATGACCCGGGATATAGAAGTGGCTAAACCAAAGCTTGGAAGGAGGCCAGTCCGACGTCCACCCTGCGTCGAGTGCACGGCTGAAAAGAAAGGTACTTCCGCATCTTGGTCTTATATAAAGTCCCAGATTGCGCAATCGACCCCATTCAAATTGTCACCACTTACTGACATCTAGAGGAAGGCGTAGGCAGTGTTTGTAGCCCCACAGCATTCACAGGGACTTATAAACTGACCTGGGAACAGAGGCCAAGATTTCTGAAATCTCACTCCCTGGCAGGAAAAGTGCTGTAGAATGAGTTCTGTTTCACTCAGAGACATAATTCCAACGGTTTTAGAAACTAGAGAGTGTTTTCTATCCAATAATAATAATATGCATATTGTACGAGCAAGAATTGAGTACTAGGCAGTTTAATTTGGAGACCAATTTTTCCAAGATCGAAATAGCACCCCCCATAGGCTCAAGAGGTTAAACCCCGACAACAACTGCTCCCCGGGCGCTGATGACGTAGATTCAGAGGGGTTGGGTTAAACGCGGAAAACATTGGTTGAATGCATTCAGTTGTGAAACTGACTAGGTATCTCCTTTCCCTGCCACGCAACTGTATTATCGAAGAATTGAAGAGTGAGAGTGGCATGAGCCAAACACAATTTCTCTTGCAATGGGTGGAACCGTACAAAAAGTGTCTAGGCACGTCAGAGTATAGAATCAGTGGCAAAAGCAAGCAGTAATTTTCCAACGCTAGTAGCTAGTGTGTGTTTTAATAGTAAGTACGATGACGACTTCTGCAGCAGCAGGTGTTATCAAGTTTAAGGCGGATGATGTTGCAAAAAATACAGTTGAAGTCGGAAGTTTACATACACCTTAGCCAAATACATTTAAACTCAGTTTTTAACAATTCCTGACATTTAATCCAAATTAAAATTCCCTGTCTTAGGTCAGTTGGGATCACCACTTTATTTTAAGAATGTGAAATGTCAGAATAATAGTAGAGAGAAGGATTTATTTCAGCTTTTATTTCTTTCATCACATTCCCAGTGGGTCAGAAGTTGACATACACTCAATTAGTATTTGGTAGCATTGCCTTGAAATTGTTTAACTTGGGTCAAACATTTCAGGTAGCCTTGCATAAGCTTCCTACAATAAGTTGGGTAAATTTTGTCCCATTCCTCCTGACAGAGCTGGTGTAACTGAGTCAGGTTTGTAGGCCTCCTTGCTCGCACACGCTTTTACAGTTCTGCCCACAAATTTTCTATAGGATTGAGGTCAGGGCTTTGTGATGGCCATTCCAATACCTTGACTTTGTTGTCCTTAAGCCATTTTGCCACAACTTTGCAAGTATGCTTGGGGTCATTGTCCATTTGGAAGACCCATTTGCAGCCAAGCTTTAACTTCCTGACTGATGTCTTGATATGTTGCTTCAATATATCCACATAATTGTCCTTCCTCATGAAGCCATCTATTTTGTGAAGTGCACCATTCCCTCCTGCAGCAAAGCACCCCACAACATGATGCTGCCACCCCGTGCTTCACAGTTGATGGTGTTCTTCGGCTTGCAAGCCTCCCCCTTTTTCCTCCAAACATAACGATGGTCATTATGGCCAAAGAGTTCTATTTTTGTTTCATCAGACCAGAGGACATTTCTCCAAAAAGTACGATCTTTGTCCTCATGTGCAGTTGCAAACCGTAGTCTGGCTTTTTTATGGAGGTTTTGGAGCAGTGGCTTCTTCCTTGCTGAGCGGCCTTTGAGGTTATGTCGATATAGAACTCGTTTTACTGTGGATAGATACTGTAATATTCATATGTGTAAACATACTGAATTGGAATTGGATGCATTTTACCGCCGTATCATACTGTGCTATGGTTGGTTAAGACCACCCAGAGGGTTAGGTTATGGTCAGTTGATCATGGTTGGAGATACGTGAACATGCCAGTTGTAGCTAGCTAATAAAGAGCTACGTTAAGAAATATCCTATAGTACTGCATTTTATTATTTTGTACAAAGTGTGCAAAACAAGACAGATACTTTTGTACCTGTTTCCTCAAGCATCTTCACAAGGTCCTTTGCTGTTGTTCTGGGATTGATTTGCACTTTTCGCACCAAAGTGCGTTCATCTCTAGGAGACAGAACGCGTCTCCTTCCTGAGCGGTAAGACGGCTGCGTGGTCTCATGGTGTTTATACTTGCGTACTATTGTTTGTACAGATGAATGTTGTACCTTCAGGCATTTGGAAATTGCTCCCAAGGATGAACCAGAATTGTGGAGGTCTACAATTTTCTTCTGAGGTCTTGGCTGATTTCTTTTGATTTTCATATAAATGTCAAGCAAAGAGGCACTGAGTTTGAAGGTAGGCCTTGAAATACATCCACAGGTACACCTCCAATTGACTCAAGTTATGTCAATTAGCCTATCAGAAGCTTCTAAAGCCATGACATTATTTTCTGGAATTTTCCAAGCTGTTTAAAGGCACAGTCAACTTAGTGTATGTAAACTTCTGACCCACTGGAATTGTGATACAGTGAATTATAAGTGAAATAATCTGTCTTTAAACAATTGTTGGAAAAATTACTTGTGTCATGCACAAAGTAGATGTCCTAACCAACTTGCCAAAACTATAGTTTGTTAACAAGAAATTTGTGGAGTGGTTGAAAAACAAGTTTTAATGACTCCAGCCTAAGTGTATGTAAACTTCCGACTTCAACTGTATATACACTACCGTTCAAATTGATCAGAAATACAGTGTAGACATTGTTGTAAATGACTGTGTTGTAAATGACAATGTTGTAAATGACTATTGTATCTGGAAACAGCTGATTTTCTACATAGGCGTACAGAGCCCATTATCAGCAATCATCACTCCTGTGTTCCAATGGCACGTTGTGTTAGCTAATGCAAGTTTATCATTTTAAAAGGCTAATTAATCATTAGAAAACCCTTTTGCAATTATGTTAGCACAGCTGAAAACTGTTGTTCTGATTAAAGAAGCAATAAAACTGGCCTTCTTTAGACTAGTTGAGTATCTGGAGCATCAGCATTTGTGGGTTCGATTACAGGCTCAAAATGGCCAGAAACAAAAAACGTTCTTCTGAAACTCGTCAGTCTATTCTTGTTCTGAGAAATTAAGGCTATTCCATGCGAGAAATTGCCAAGAAACTGAAGATCTCGTACAACGCTGTGTACTACTCCCTTTACAGAACAGCGCAAACTGGCTCTAACCAGAATAGAAAGAAGAGTGGGAGGCACCAGTGCACAACTGAGCAAGAGAACAAGTACATTAGAGTGTCTAGTTTGAGAAACAGACGCCTCACAAGTCCTCAACTTGCAGCTTCATTAAATAGTACCCGCAAAACACCAGTCTCAACGTCAACAGTGAAGAGGCGACTCCGGGATGCTGGCCTTCTAGGTAGAGTTGTAATGCCCTGATCCATTCACAGCTCTTTGTCTTTTGGCAATGTTAAGGACACCCCGCCACACACAAAGTGCTTTTACCATATAATGGTTTAAATGTATATATTTGACATACTGTTCATGATTATATTGTGCATGTTCATTTAAACAGTAATAATTATTTAAACATGTCCTCACCTGGGATTTGAACTCACAACCTCTTCATTCATAGCATTACAACATTCCTGCTATGCCACCTTGTCTATGTCAATGATTGATTTTGCTTGTATTTCTACACTTTGCTTTTCAAAGTAAATCTCAGCTCTGTTAAAAATACACTAAAGAAAAACTATTATACTTGTAGTGATTCAGGAGTATGATAAAAAACCAAATAATATGCCCCACCAACATTAGACAACTATACTGAAAACTCAAACTCAAATAATTGAAATAAGTCAATTAAATCAATGATGGGAGAACAGTCAGATGAACTGATACCTAAAATGGCAGTGCAGGTGGGACTCTTTTGATGTGCAGATATGTATTATAGGTAATGAATGTGCAGAGGGGGGACTTTCCACAGACTTTGTGGCACAGCAGAAATATCAGTAGACCCCAAATTCAGAGATTGGGAATTCAAATCCCAGGTGGGGTCTTAATGAAAAGTCAGTACAAAGTAGTCATGTCAAATGTAGTCATAGTGTCACTGATTAAATGTTAAATTGTTGTATGTTACGTTTACATTTTTGTTCAGTATGCCTTATCATAACTTTATACTGCGACCAAACCGGTATCTGTACTGAACGCCCTCTTATGGTCCCGAGGTTAATGTCATATTTTAATGTTCCTACAATGTTCTCAGAACATCAGTGGGATAACGTCTCGCTGAAACCCTTAAAGCAGCATTTCCCAAACGTTGACCTGGTGACCCCAAGGGGTGAACGTTTTGTTTTTGCCCTGCACTACACAGCTGATTCAAATAATCAACTAATCATCAGCTTTGATTATTTGAATCAGCTATGTAGTGCTAGGGCAAAAAGATGCTTGTGCACCACTTAGGGTCCCAGGACAGTTTGGGAAACGCTGCCTAAAATGGACCTAATGGGAACGTTGCCGAATGTCCTTAGGACAGCCGCTGTTTGCTGGGTTAATACATAAATAGAGTACATATAATCCAATTAGTTGCTTGTCATAAACTCAATATAGATCCATCTCTATGGAGTGGTTACATGTTGACTGAAACTACAATCCCATGTGAGCTTACACTATGATATATTTAGAGGCTACCAGGACAAGTTATGAAGCAGTATCCCTCTGTCAAGCAAGAAGACATTTCATGGACACAAGTTTCATCATTTCTTTCAGACCTCAGAAGTCTGATAATGTACAGATATTATCGGGATCTTTTTTTAAAATAAGAGTTTGATCGAGGAAGTGAATTTGTTTTGTTAAAAGTATTGTGTTTAGTCTGAGCCTAAACAGAATCAAATGATTCACACTTGAATTCATTCACATCCATACACACTCAAGCCTTGAAAGGACTAAGAATTGCTGCATTGACCAGAGGAAGAAAATTAAGAAAGTTATGGAGAACTCAACCCAAGTAAAGTTATTTTATCTCTTTGGCTTACAAGAGACATTTAACAACAAATCGGTCTATTTTATCTTGTCTCTTATCACATACCTTCTCATCATCACTGTGAATCTGACTCTGATCATAACAATCATTCAGGAGAAAGGCTCCATGAGCCCATGTATATCTTTCTGTGTAGTTTATGTGTCAATGGATTGTATGGAACTGCTGGTTTCTACCCCAAGTTGTTACTGGACCTTCAGTCAGATGTTCAGGTGATATCTTATGGTGGATGTTTCACTCAAGCCTATGTCATATACACATCTGTCATGTGTGAAGTTTCTACTCTAACAGTGATGTCTTACGACAGGTATGTGGCAATATGCAGACCACTACTATACCATACCATTGTGACAACTTTAAATGTTAGAAAGTTACTCTTATTTTCTTGGTGTTTCCTTTATTTATAGCATCATTGTAGTTAGTTCAGCCGTCAGACTTCTTTGTGTGGATCTCATTGATAAGATCTTCTGTGATTCCGTCTATACTGAAACATGCATGTTTACCCATTACCATCAATCAGAATTGAACAAATTAGTAATAGTGATTAATGTTTTACAGATACTTTTCATTGTATTTTCTTACGGTCAGATTGTAAGGACTTGTGTAAAGTCAGCTAAGGGAAGAATTAAGTTCACACAGACGTGTGTGCCACATTTAATAACAATAGTTTTTTCGTCACAGTGACCTGTTTGACAATTTGCAAGGGTGGAATAATGTAAATAGTACGCTAAATATGCGTAATGCAATGGCTGTACAATTCCTTGTTATACCACCTGTCTTAAACCCTCTCATATATGGACTTAACCTCCAGCAGATTCGAAGGGCAGTTTTTAGAAAGTGTAATGCACATAAAATCATTGATATGAGATGTTAGTTACATGATCTTACACAACAGGGAAACTGCTTTATATCAGAAGCCAAGAGTAGTCTTTTCTTTCAACCAATCGATTTGTCTAAATTTTAAAACATGTATTTTTCCATATATAGACACATCTATGTGCCTTTTTACTTACCATTTCTACCAACCTGTGAGACAGTTATGATTTTCATAGGCACATATTCGTGGAACACTTTCATTTAATTTATTATAGTGTTTGTATCTCAAAAACATTGTCTGTGGTTAATCTACATTCTACAATCTAAATGAAAATGATACAAATCTAAAAGTAACTGTTATTGCCACTGCCAACTATGTTAAAAAAGCCTACATAAAGCCAACACATAAAAACAATGCATCCTGCAGGCAGAAAATATCCTGATATAATTAAATATCCTATAGGCTATGCATTGCCTGTCTGCAACCATCTCGAAACACTGTATCAACTATCAACTGGGTCAGTTGTTTTATGACGTTTCCACTGGATCAGAGCATTACATTTGTCCATTTCTTGCCGAGTGGTTATCAAAGGGGAGAGAGCTGGAAATATTGTTCAAATACTATTGTCATTCTTAATGGATTCTATAAACAGACTTTGTTTACTTGCTGTTTGAGGTGTAGAAAAATTACTTTTGAGAAGCTCCATAGCTCATTAGTGGTGATGAGTTAAGACAATCAGAAATACTATCAGACATCCCTAAATGGGCACATTTATAGGCCTACATTTGCACGCAAGCCAGGTAGACTAGTCATACTTCTATATGCGTAATAAGAGCATAGGTTGTCAGTTCTGCAAAACACATATCCACTCCGACATTGAGAACAGTAAATTACCGTAACCAAATAAACATTGCAGATTCCAAATTATGTGAATTAACTGTAAATGTAGGCTACTACTGGTGATATTTGTAATGAGGAATTGATAGACATAGCAAACAATGCACACAATGAAGTTATGAAACAATGAATGCTCATGAAATGGCGGGAGAGAGCCACAATCCCCATATTCTTGGACCGTGGCATCCCGCTGCCTCCTCAATGGATTAGTCCACTGAGACAGGCACAAATCAGATAGGTGTCTCGTGTGCCATAAATATATATATATATATATATATTTGTGACTGCTTGACAATTTTTAAAAATGTTTTCATTACAGACCCCATTTGTCATAAAGTATTCCATAAGGTACCCAGACCTTATCAAAGTTGTACAGTATACCCATAATCTAGTAAAAAAACAAATCTAGTGATACATTATTTGACATTTCTGCCATCCATTGTGACATTGTGGGAGGATGACCAACCTTCCAATTATTGGCAATGCATTTCTTAGCTGCTATACATGCTATGGTTACGCAGTTTCTTCTTATAACAGCCTCCAGTATCAACATTTCTAAGCAAACAAAAAGGGAAAGTGAGAATCTGTAGACATGCTGAGACAAAAGAACATAGTCTTTGCCAGAATGTAGCCAGCTCAGATGAGGCATGACAAAGAATTGCCTTGAAGTACATTTATACATTATATTATCCAAGAATAGAATCAATGGTTCAATAATTGAAATGACCATTATTCCCAGATCTCAGACTGTAGACTATCAATCAACTCAAGATGGATATTTGTATCCATTCACTGACTGTTATAATACACTGCACATTTCAACTGAGCTCTGTAGACTGTAGTGGTATTGTTAGGGGAGTGACGAGCTCTACAGCAGAGTCTCACAACTCAATCGCTGGTTGAAAACTGTTTTCTGCCCCTCCCAAAAGATAGAATTTGTAGATAATTGGCCCTCTTTCTGGGACTCACCCACAAACAGGACCAAGCCTGACCTGCTGAGGAGTGACGGACTCCATCCTAGCTGGAGGGGTGCTCTCATCTTATCTACTAACATAGATAGGGCTCTAACCTCTAGCTCCACAATGAAATAGGGTGCAGGCCAGGCAGCAGGCTGTTAGCCAACCTGCCAGCTTAGTGGAGTCTGCCAATAGCACAGTCAGTGTAGTCAGCTCAGCCATCCCCATTGAGACTGTGTCTGTGCCTCGACCTAGGTTGGGCAAAACTAAACATGGCGGTGTTCGCCTTAGCAATCTCATTAGGATAAAGACCTCCTCCATTCCTGCCATTATTGAAAGAGATCGTGATACCTCACATCTCAAAATAGGGTTACTTAATGTTAGATCCCTCACTTCAAAGGCAGTCATAGTCAATGAACTAATCACTGATCATAATCTTGATGTGATTGGCCTGACTGAAACATGGCTTAAGCCTGATGAATTTACTGTGTTAAATGAGGCCTCACCTCCTGGTTACACTAGTGACCATATCCCCCGTGCATCCCGCAAAGGCGGAGGTGTTGCTAACATTTACGATAGCAAATTTCAATTTACAAAAAAAAAAATGACGTTTTCGTCTTTTGAGCTTCTAGTCATGAAATCTATGCAGCCTACTCAATCACTTTTTATAGCTACTGTTTACAGGCCTCCTGGGCCATATACAGCGTTCCTCTCTGAGTTCCCTGAATTCCTATCAGACCTTGTAGTCATAGCAGATCATATTCTAATTTTTGGTGATTTTAATATTCATATGGAGAAGTCCACAGACCCACTCCAAAAGTCTTTCGGAGCCATCATCGACTCAGTGGGTTTTGTCCAACATGTCTCTGGACCTACTCACTGCCACAGTCATACTCTGGACCTAGTTTTGTCCCATGGAATAAATGTTGTAGATCTTAATGTTTTTCCACATAATCCTGGACTATCGGACCACCATTTTATTACGTTTGCAATCGCAACAAATAATCTGCTCAGACCCCAACCAAGGAGCATCAAAAGTCGTGCTATAAATTCTCAGACAACACAAAAATTCCTTGATGCCCTTCCAGACTCCTTCTGCCTACCCAAGGACGTCAGAGGACAAAAATCAGTTAACCACCTAACTGAGGAACTCAATTTAACCTTGCGCAATACCCTAGATGCAGTTGCACCCCTAAAAACGAAAAACATTTGTCATAAGAAACTAGCTCCCTGGTATACAGAAAATACCCGAGCTTTGAAGCAAGCTTCCAGAAAATTGGAACGGAAATGGCGCCACACCAAACTGGAAGTCTTCCGACTAGCTTGGAAAGACAGTACCGTGCAGTACCGAAGAGCCCTCACTGCTGCTCGATCATCCTACTTTTCCAACTTAATCGAGGAAAATAAGAACAATCCAAAATTTCTTTTTGATACTGTTGCAAAGCTAACTAAAAAGCAGCATTCCCCAAGAGAGGATGGCTTTCACTTCAGCAGTAATAAATTCATGAACTTCTTTGAGGAAAAGATCATGACCATTAGAAAGCAAATTACGGACTCCTCTTTGAATCTGCGTATTCCTCCAGGGCTTAGCTGTCCTGGATCTGCACAGCTCTGCCAGGGCCTGGGATCGGGAGAGACACTTAAGTGTTTTAGTACTATATCTCTTGACACAATGATGAAAATAATCATGGCCTCTAAACCTTCAAGCTGCATACTGGATCCTATTCCTACTAAACTACTGAAAGAGCTGCTTCCTGTGCTTGGCCCTCCTATGTTGAACATAATAAACAGCTCTCTATCCACCGGATGTGTACCAAACTCACTAAAAGTGGCAGTAATAAAGCCTCTCTTGAAAAAGCCAAACCTTGACCCGGAAAATATAAAAAACTATCGGCCTATATCGAATCTTCCATTCCTCTCAAAAATTTTAGAAAAAGCTGTTGCGCAGCAACTCACTGCCTTCCTGAAGACAAACAATGTATACGAAATGCTTCAGTCTGGTTTTAGACCCCATCATAGCACTGAGACTGCACTTGTGAAGGTGGTAAATGACCTTTTAATGGCGTCAGACCGAGGCTCTGCATCTGTCCTCGTGCTACTAGACCTTAGTGCTGCCTTTGACACCATCGATCACCACATTCTTTTGGAGAGACTGGAAACCCAAATTGGTCTACACGGACAAGTTCTGGCCTGGTTTAGATCTTACCTGTCGGAAAGATATCAGTTTGTCTCTGTGAATGGTTTGTCCTCTGACAAATCAACTGTACATTTCGGTGTTCCTCAAGGTTCCGTTTTAGGACCACTATTGTTTTCACTATATATTTTACCTCTTGGGGATGTTATTCGAAAACATAATGTTAACTTTCACTGCTATGCGGATGACACACAGCTGTACATTTCAATGAAACATGGTGAAGCCCCAAAATTGCCCTCGCTAGAAGCCTGTGTTTCAGACATAAGGAAGTGGATGGCTGAAAACTTTCTACTTTTAAACTCGGACAAAACAGAGATGCTTGTTCTAGGTCCCAAGAAACAAAGAGATCTTCTGTTAAATCTGACAATTAATCTTGATGGTTGTAAAGTCGTCTCAAATAAAACTGTGAAGGACCTCGGCGTTACTCTTGACCCTGATCTCTCTTTTGACGAACATATCAAGACTGTTTCAAGGACAGCTTTTTTCCATCTACGTAACATTGCAAAAATCAGAAATTTTCTGTCCAAAAATGATGCAGAAAAATTAATCCATGCATTTGTTACTTCTAGGTTAGACTACTGCAATGCTCTACTTTCCGGCTACCCGGATAAAGCACTAAATAAACTTCAGTTAGTGCTAAATACGGCTGCTAGAATCCTGACTAGAACCAAGAAATTTGATCATATTACTCCAGTGCTAGCTTCCCTACACTGGCTTCCTGTTAAGGCAAGGGCTGATTTCAAGGTTTTACTGTTAACCTATAAAGCGTTACATGGGCTTGCTCCTACCTATCTTTCCGAGTTGGTCCTGCCGTACATACCTATACGTACGCTACGGTCACAAGACGCAGGCCTCCTAATTGTCCCTAGAATTTCTAAGCAAACAGCGGGAGGCAGGGCTTTCTCCTATAGATCTCCATTTTTATGGAACGGTCTGCCTACCCATGTGAGAGACGCAGACTCGGTCTCAACCTTTAAGTCTTTACTGAAGACTTATCTCTTCAGTAGGTCATATGATTGAGTGTAGTCTGGCCCAGGAGTGTGAAGGTGAACGGAAAGGCTCTGGAGCAACGAACCGCCCTTGCTGTCTCTGCCTGGCCGGTTCCCCTCTCTCCACTGGGATTCTCTGCCTCTAACCCTATTACAGGGGCTGAGTCACTGGCTTACTGGTGCTCTTTCATGCCGTCCCTAGGAGGGGTGCGTCACTTGAGTGGGTTGAGTTACTGACGTGATCTTCCTGTCTGGGTTGGCGCCCCCCCTTGGTTTGTGCTGTGGTGGAGATCTTTGTGGGCTATACTCGGCCTTGTCTCAGGATTGTAAGTTGGTGGTTGAAGATATCCCTCTAGTGGTGCGGGGGCTGTGCTTTGGCAAAGTGGGTGGGGTTATATCCTTCCTGTTTGGCCCTGTCCGGGGGTATCTTCGGATGGGGCCACAGTGTCTCCTGACCGCTCCTGTCTCAGCCTCCAGTATTTATGCTGCAGTAGTTTATGTGTCGGGGGGCTAGGGTCAGTTGGTTATACCTGGAGTACTTCTCCTGTCTTATCCAGTGTCCTGTGTGAATTTAAGTATGCTCTCTCTAATTCTCTCGTTCTCTTTTCTTTCTCTCTCTCTGAGAACCTGAGCCCTAGGACCATACGTCAGGACTACCGGGCATGATGACTCCTTGCTGTCCCCAGTCCACCTGGCCTTGCTGCTATTCCAGTTTCAACTGTTCTGCCTGCGGTTATGGAACCCCTACCTGTCCCAGACCTGCTGTTTTCAACTCTTAATGATCGGCTATGAAAAGCCAACTGACTTTATTCCTGATTATTATTTGACCATGCTTGTCATTTATGAACATTTTGAAAATCTTGGCTCTCTCTAATTCTCTCCTTCTCTCTTTCTTTCTCTCTCTCGGAGGACCTGAGCCCTAGGACCATACGTCAGGACTACCGGGCATGATGACTCCTTGCTGTCCCCAGTCCACCTGGCCTTGCTGCTATTCCAGTTTCAACTGTTCTGCCTGCGGTTATGGAACCGCCACCTGTCCCAGACCTGCTGTTTTCAACTCTTAATGATCGGCTATGAAAAGCCAACTGAAAATTATTCATGATTATTATTTGACCATGCTTGTCACTTATGAACATTTTGAACATCTTGGCATAGTTCTGTTATAATCTCCACCCGGCACAGCCAGAAGAGGACTGGCCACCCCTCATAGCCTGGTTCCTCTCTAGGTTTCTTCCTAGGTTTTGGCCTTTCTAGGGAGTTTTTCCTAGCCACCGTGCTTCTACACCTGCATTGCTTGCTGTTTGGGGTTTTAGGCTGGGTTTCTGTACAGCACTTCGAGATATTAGCTGATGTACGAAGGGCTATATAAAATAAACTTGATTGATTGATTGATAGACTGGTCTTCAGTGGCTGTCTGACCCTGCTGGGACACCGGTCACCATCTGATCCTTCTAAGAAATGATGAGCATAGTGTTGTGTACTGACTGTGCACCATGACAGTGAATCCTGTCGAGCTGTTTATACCATGTTAGTGTGAAAAGTAGGGAATTATATAGGAAACTGACAGATCAATAATGTTACATTGCTATACTGACTAATAAAAACTCACTTTGCACTGTCAGAAAACGTCACAATATCGGTCTTCAATTGTTTGGCCGCTGGTTCCATTTCATACACGAAACATAAACTCTTTAATCCCAACACTCAGCCACTCTCAGCCCATCCCACCTATCACCATAGACCACCCTTGTTTGGTTTCCATGTGCCATATATTTATCAATTGTGCTGTGATGTTTTACAAAATGTTTAAACCTTTCTACTCGTATTTTATCCACAGATTGTGAGCTAAAGATGAAAACCTTTCCTATGATTATTATTATATTATTTATTGACTGACTATGTCTTTCCAAATCGCCCAACACTGCTATTTGTAAGGTTAATTTTAATTGCATGTTATGATTTTTTTAACCATTCCTGAACCTGTGACCAGAAACAAGCTACATAGGGGCAATACCAGAATAAATGAAGCTGCCAGTTGCGGACTTATGAGGCGTCTGTTTCTCAATTCCCAAACTTTGACTTGGGGAACCAAATGGGTTTTGTGTTTTGCCCTAGCACTACACAGCTGATTCAGCTTTGATTATTTGAATCAGCTATGTTTATTTTGTTATTTTTAATTTAACCTTTATTAAAATAGGCAAGTCCAGTGCTAGGTCAAAAGAATCCACATGCAACCCTTGTGCTCCCCAGGACAGATTTGGGAAACGCTGCCTTAAAGGGACCAAAGCAGAGTAAATAGAATCTAATGAGTTGCTTGTCATAAACTCAATATAGATCCATCTCTATGGAGTGGTTACATGTTGAGACTGAAACTACAATCCCATGTGATCATACACTATGATATATTTAGAGGCTAGCAATGCAAGTTATTGGAGCAGTCTCCTCTGTAAAGCAAGAAGACATTTCATGGACATAAGTTGTTTCATTTCTTTTGTCTGATAATATACAGATATTATCGGGATCTTTTTTTGATAAGAGTTTGAGGGAGGATGTGAATTTGTTTTGTTAAAACTATTGTGTTTAGTCTGAGCCGACACAGAATCAAATTATTCACACTTGCATTCATTCACATCCATACACGCTCAAGCCTTGCAAGAACTAAGAATTGCTGCATTGACCAGAGGAAGAAAATTAACAACATCTATGGAGAACTCAACCCAAGTCAAGTTCTTTTATCTCTTTGGCTTAAAAGAGACATTTAACAACAAATCGGTCTTTTTTATCTTGTCTCTTATCACATACCTTCTCATCATCACTGTGAATCTGACTCTGATCATAACAATCATTCAGGAGAAAGGTCTCCATGAGCCCATGTATATCTTTCTGTGTAGTTTATGTGTCAATGGATTGTATGGAACTGCTGGTTTCTACCCCAAGATCTTACTGGACCTTCAGTCAGATGTTCAGGTGATATCTTATGGTGGATGTTTGACTCAAGCCTATGTCATATACACATCTGTCCTGTGTGAAATTTCTACTCTAACAGTGATGTCTTACGACAGGTATGTGGCAATATGCAGACCACTACTATACCATACCATTGTGACATCTTTAACTGTTAGAAAGTTACTCTTATTTTCTTGGTGTTATCCTTTATTTATAGCACTCATAGTAGTTAGTTTAGCTGTCAGAATTCCTTTGTGTGGATCTCGCATTGATAAGATCTTCTGTGACATTCCGTCTATGCTGAAACATGCATGTTTACCCATTACAATCAATCCGATTTTGAACAAATGTATAATAGTGATTCATGTTTTACAGTTACTTTTCATCGTATTTTCTTACTGTCAGATTGTAAGGAATTGTGTAAAGTCAGCTAAGGGAAGGATTAAGTTCACACAGACATGTGTGCCACATTTAATAACAATGGTTATTTCCGTCACAGTGACCCTGTTTGACACTTTGCAAGGATGGAATAGTAGTGTAAATATTACGCTAAATATGCGTAATGCAATGGCTGTACAATTCCTTGTTATACCACCTGTCTTAAACCCTGTCATATATGGACTTAACCTCCAGCAGATTCGAAGGGCAGTTTTTAGAAAGTGTAATGCACATAAAATCATTGATATGAAACGTTAGTTACATGATCTTACACAACAGGGAGACTTCCTGATGTCAGAAGTCACACAAATAAAAGGTAACATCTGTAACAACTTTTGCAAGTTTAAATGGTGCCTCATTTATTGAGACCTATAGCACTTTGGTTTTAGAAGTGGGGGGGTCAGCTGGCAGGAGGTCTGGGGTCCTCCTACATTTTTTGGGATATCTAATGCTAATTTCCTGCATTTCTACTAATGCTGTACTCGTCTAACAAAAATTTTGGTCGACCAAGCATAGTCTTTTCTTTCGACCAATTGATTTATCAACATTTTAAACATGTATTTTCCCATATATAGACATATCCTATGTAGCTATGCATCTTACCATTTCTACCAATCTGCGTGTCAGTTGTGATTTTCATTTGCACATTTTCGTGGAATATTTTCATTTAATTTTTAATACTCTTTGTATTTCAAAAGCATTCTCTGTGGTTAATCTACATTCCACAATCGTAATTTAAATGAAAATGACACAGATCTAAAAGTAACTTTTTTGCCACTGCCAACTATGTAAAAATAGTCTACATCAATCCAACACATAACATTGCAGCCAGCAGGCAGAAAATATCCTGATAAATATAAATATCCTATAAATCACATTGGCTATGCATGACCTGTCTGCAACGAACTCTAAACATTGTATCATCTATCAACTGGGTCAGGTAGTTTATGACGTTTCCACTGGATCGGAGCATTACATTTTTCCATTTCATGCCAAGTGATTATCGAAAGGGAGAGAGCTGGAAATATTGTTAAAATACTTTGAAGTACTATTGTCATTCTTAACTGATTCTATAAACAGACTTTGTTTACTTGCTGTTTGAGGTGAGGAAAAATACTTTGAGAAGCTAACAGCTCATTAGTGGTGGTGAGTTAAGACAATCATAAATAGTATCAGACATCACCAAATGGGCACATTTATAGGCCTACATTTGCCCGAAGGCCAGGTAGATTGGTCCTACTTCTATATCTGTAATCAGGTGCACGTCCTCAACCACAATTTACAGAAGTGTTTCAAACAAAAAACAATGAATAAATTGACTAAACTCATAAATGGAATGAAACAAACAAAAACTGGTTTCTCACAAGTGTAACATAGGTTGTGAGTTCTGCAAAACACATGTCCACTCCGACATTGAGAATGGTAAATGACTGTAATAATAATATATTCAATGAAATTACCGTAACCAAATAAACATTGCAGAATAGACATTATGGTAATTAAGGGGAAATATGAACTACTACTGGTGAAATTTCTAATGGGGAATTGATAGACATAGCAAACAATGTACACAATGAAGTTAGGAAACAATGAATATCCACAAAATGGCAGGAGAGAGCTCATTTTGGAGAGAGACGTGCCTTGTGCATCTGAGCCACAATCCACATAGTCTTGGACCGTGGCATCCCTGCGGCCTCCTCAATGGATAAGTCCACTGAGACAGGCGCAAATCAGAAAATATATATATATATATATTTGTGACTGCTTGACTAAAAAATGTTTTATGTTTTCATTACAGACCCCATAAGGTACCCAGACCTTATCAGAGTTGTACAGTATACCCTTAATCTAGTAATACATCAAATCTAGTGATACATAATTTGACATTTCTGCCATCCATTGTGACATTGTGGGAGGATACCAACCTTCCAATGAAGGTTAGCTGCTATAAATGCTATGGTTACACAGTTGCTTCTTAAATAGCCTCCAGTATCAACAATTCCAAGCAAACAAAAAGGGAAAGTGAGAATCTGTAGACATGCTGAGACAAAAGAACATAGTCTTTGCCAGAATTTAGCCAGCCTTCACACGATCATGACATATTCAAATTTGTGCCCTTTAGTGTTTTACACCTCCAGCAGAATAGTTACATTTCTGAGTGCTTGATTTTCAGTTTCATTGGCATATAATATGTTTTATGGATGGTTTTACACTGCAGTGATTTATGTCTGAGATTATATGAACATGACTGTGCATTCATACATGTCTGTATCCATCCATCATCGTCAATAGTGTCTCCCAGGTCTTCCTCACATTTTTGTTTGACATGTTTTGTGTCATCAGGAAAAGCCTCTATCAAACCTTGACATAATTTGGAAATCAACTTTAGAGGTTTGTCAGACTGCCTTAAAATAGTTTCAATCTTTGAAGCTTCTGGCTTGTCCAGTGTTTGCTGTACTGAGAGAATAAAGTGTTGCATCTGAAAAAGTTCACCTCAGCAGTCACAGACCGGTGTTCCCTGGTTGCCTGACCCTACTGAGACACCTGTCACCATCTGATCCTGCTCAGATGAAGTATGAGAAAAAACTACCTTGAAGTACATTTATACATTATATTATCCAAGAATAGAATCAATGGTTCAATAATTGAAATGACCATTATTCCCAGATCTCAGACTGTATCCTACCCAGCAACTCAAGATGGAACTTTGTAACCATTCACTAATTGTTATAATATACTGCAAAGGCCCTAAGAATTGTCAAAGACTCCAGCCACCCTGGTCATAGACTGTTCTCTCTGCTACTGCATGGCAAGCGGTACCGGATCGCCAAGTCTAGGTCCAAGAGGCTTTTAAACAGCTTCCACTCCACCCCCCCCCCCCCCCCCCCTCTTTTACTTTACACCGTTGCTACTGTCGGACAAAAGTCATGACTATGGGTGATTTTCCAGTATCTAGACTGTTCTCCCAGAAGTAGTAAGCAGATCTATTAATGAATAGACATGTGCAAGTAGAATAAAGGCTGAGCTCAGGTGAATGAACAGAGCTGGGTCAACATGGAGTTAATCACTAGACATGTAAAAACAGAACATACGCAGAAAATGTATGCCTGTGCTGTTATAGGCCTGAGGAAGTCATTACCTGGTCCTGTGACTAGCATTGAGACATGCAATTGCATTATGTATGTATGCCTGTGCTGTTGTAGGCCTGAGGGAAGTCATTACCTGGTCGTGCGACTGGCTTTAGGGCATGTAGTTGTATTGTATATGTATGTCTGTGCCATTACAGGCTTGGGGAGAGCCATTGTGTAGTCCTATGAGTATCATTGGACAGACACCTGCATTATGTGTGTGTCTTATTTCTTGTATCATTGCTATGGATACGCCACCAATAGAATCTGTAAACAAGCAAGAATTGAGGCAGAAAGACAATGGTGGCTAGAGGCCACCGGGGTGTTAATCATCTACATAGAGGGGAGTGACCATGTGTGTTATCTGAAGGTGGAAACATATAAGGCCTGAGGTCAGTGACCATGTGTGTTATCTGAAGTCGAGGTCTGTGGCAAGAGAATTTAGTCGTTCCATGGAATTGGTCGGCTTTGTTACTTTTTGTAATAAAGTCTATTTGAATCACAAGCTCCGGTATTTGAGAAATATTTTATTCAATATTTCCATGACGCTACTCTCTGTTGTTATCTATGCATAGTCACTTTAATAACTCCTACCTACATGTACATACTACCTCAACTAACCGGTGCCCCAACACATTGACTCTGTGTCTGTACCCCCCTGTATAGTCTCGCTATTGTTATTTTACTGCTGCTCTTTAATTACTTGTTACTTTAATCTCTTATTCTTATCCATATTTATTTGGTTAGGGGCTCGTTGGTTAGGGGCTCGTAAGCAAGCATTTCACTGTAAGGTCTACACCTGTTGCATGTGATCAAATTTGGTTTGATTTGAAAATTCAACTGAGCTTTGTAGACTGGTCTTCACTGGCTGTCTGACCCTGCTGGGACACCTGTCACCATCTGATCCTGCTAAGACATGATGAGCATAGTCTTGTGTACTGACTGTGCACCATGACAGTGAAGCTTGTAGAGCTGTTTAGTGTAAAAACGTGTCAGTGTAAAAAGTAGGGAATTATATAGGGAAACTGACAGATTGCATTGCTATACTGATTCTAATAAAAACTCACAGTGCACTGTCAAAAAACGTCAGAATATCAGTCTTCAATCGTTCGTTTGGCCGCTGGTTTCATCATTTGATTCAGGTCTAGTGTGATTGAGAAAAAAATAATGGTTAAAGTAGTGAACTAGTTAGCTAGCTAACATTAGCCAACTTTTGGCTAGCTCTAATGGTATCAACTGGCAAAAATTAGCTAAGTTAATTTACTTCTGTTGAAGCGGTACAAAACAAAGTCTACAAAACATTTATGTATACAGAACAGTTGTTAGATAATGCTAGAGCTGAACCTGCAAAACACCAGTCTCATCATCAACAGTGAAGAGGCGACTCTGGGATGCTGTCCTTCTAGGCAGAGTTCCTCTGTCCGGTGTTTGTGTTCTTTTGCCCATCTTAATCTTTTATTTTTATTGGCCAGTCTGCGATATGGCTTTGTCTTTGCAACTCGCCTAGAAGGCCAGCATCCCGGAGTCGCCTCTTCACTGTTTACGTTGAGACTGGTGTTTTGCGGGTACTATTTAATGAAGCTGTCAGTTGAGGACTTGTGAGGCAATCTGTTTTCTCAAACTAGACACTCTATTGTGCTTGTCCTCTTGCTCAGTTGTGCACCGGGGCCACCCACTCCTCTTTCTATTCTGGTTAGAGGACCGTTTGCGCTGTTCTGTGAAGGGAGTAGTACACAGTGTTGTTCGAGATCTTCAGTTTCTTGGCAATTTCTCGCATGGAATAGCCTTAATTTCTCAGAACAAGAATAGACTGACGATTTTCAGAAGAAAGTTCTTTGTTTCTGGCCATTTTGAGCCTGTAATCGAACCCACAAATGCTGATGCTCCAGATACTCAACTAGTCTAAAAACATTAACAACAATGTCTACACTGTATTATTTTAATGGACAAAAAATGTGCTTTTCTTTCAAAAACAAGGAGGTTTCTAAGTGACCCCAAACTTTTGATTGGTAGTGTTTATAGAAAACATTTATTTTTCATATTTTTATCAGATTTGTACTGTGTACTTGAGCTTGTGTCCTCAAAAGTGACTATACCTCAGCAATTTATACGTATTTTTACAAGAAAGGAGTCATTTTAAACTTTATTGGATTATGCAGCACTACTTTGACTATGGCCCTATGAGTGTTTCTGTAGATTACATTTTAGATTACATTTAGTTATTAATTACACTGAGTGCACAAAACATTAGGAACACCTTCCCAATATTGAGTTGCACCCCCCTTTGTCCTCAGAACAGCCTCAATCATTGGGGGCATGGACTCTACAAGGCGTAGAAAGCATTCCATAGTGATGCTGGCCATGTTGACTCCAATGCTTGCCACATTTGTGGCAAGTTGTCCGGATTACCTCTGGGTGATGGATAGGGCTGTGGCGGTCACACAATTTTGTCAGCCTGTGATTGTCAAGCAAATAACTTCTGGTCTCACGGTAATTGGCCGTTAAATAACACATTTAGCATCTCCTGGCTTCCACACATATTCCACAAGCCACTGATGCAGACCTTTGGAACATCTACATTTTAAAAGTCTAATAAATCCATGTAATATAGCCTACACCATCACAATACATTCATTATTATTATAGAAAATGTAGTCTATTTCAGAAGAACAGAATAGTAGATTCTGATATGGGCAGGCATAAGCCTGAGTTGTTAGAGAGTAGAGTTGTTTATGTAACTTTAGTTGTGATAAAAACATTGGGCTATATGTAAAGTCTGCAGGATGCGACTCTAATGATTTGAAAAAACTCGCATGAAAGGCATGAACTCTGCTTTGATTTTTGTGCAGGCTGTACACACTTCATCAGTCTCTCATGCACAATTTTACAAGCTCTTGATAATGCCTCGAATTTCGTGGCGGCATTGTGTGGCTGTAAAGCCCCCTAAACAAATCCATGCCTTTTGTGACCAGTGGCCGTTGTGCCCTTGGGCTGAATATAATCATTATAATTCCCTTCTCCCAGCTGGAGCGCCGAAGAACCTCTCACTCACATGGCTCTCCGTCACGTGATCGGGTCTTTCTCACAGGCTACAAGTGATGACAGGCACATCGTGGACACAACTGCGTGCGTACTTATCCAATTCCGAGAATCATATTGAAGATATTGGAAGAACTGTCCACATTTACATTTCGTCAGCCAACAAGATGACTAGGCCTAATAAACAGCAAAAGCACAAAGTTATGTCAATCTACTTTCCCCCATAGTACAAAAGTTGACCTATTCTGTGCAAGAAAGAAATATTCCAAACATACTCAGGGACAGTTGTGGGATGCAATAGATTCCAAATTAATACAACCACTAGCATCAACAAATCTTTTTTAAGAAATGAAGCTGACCCAACAAATCAGAATATTTAGCTTAAAATGTTTAACCTCTACTTCATCACCATCCCTGATCCGGGAGCATCCTCATCAGTAAAAAGCTGACTAGCATAGCCTAGCATAGCGCCACAAGTAAATACTAGCATATAAATATCATGAAATCACAAGTCCAATACAGCAAATGAAAGATACACATCTTGTGAATCCAGCCATCATTTCCGATTTTTTAAATGTTTTACAGCGAAAACACAATATGTATTTCTATTAGCTAACCACAATAGCAAAAGACTCAACCACATATTTTCACCATTTTTTTACCGCATAGGTAGCTATCACAAAACCGACCAAATAGAGATATAATTAGTCACTAACCAAGAAACAACTTCATCAGATGACAGTCTTATAACATGTTATACAATAAATCTATGTTTTGTTCGAAAATGTGCATATTTGAGGTATAAATCATAGTTTTACATTGCAGCTACAATCACAAATAGCACCGAAGCAGCCAGAATAATTACAGAGAGCAACGTGAAATACCTAAATACTCATCATAAAACATTTATGAAAAATACATGGTGTACAGCAAATGAAAGATAAACATCTTGTGAATCCAGCCAATATTTCAGATTTTTTAAGTGTTTTACAGCGAAAACACAATACAGCATTATATTAGCTTACCACAATAGCCAAACACACAACCGCATTTATCAGCAGCAAAAGGTAGCGATCGCAAAAAAACAGCAAAAGATATCAAATGAATCACTAACCTTGACCAACTTCATCAGATGACAGTCTTATAACATCATGTTACACAATACACTTATGTTTTGTTCGAAAATGTGCATATTTTGAGCTGCAAACCGTGGTTATACGTTGTGAATATGTAGCATCGATTCACCAAATTATC
The DNA here is from genome assembly GCF_016432855.1 of Salvelinus namaycush. Lineage (NCBI taxonomy): Eukaryota > Metazoa > Chordata > Actinopteri > Salmoniformes > Salmonidae > Salvelinus > Salvelinus namaycush. The sequence goes on from NW_024058870.1 coordinate 22,123, forward strand.
CGGAGATATTTTGGACAGTCACCTAATCTGACCAAAGAACTCATCATAAACTTTACTAAAAAATACATGTTGGACAGCAAATGAAAGATACACTAGTTCTTAATGCAATTGCCGTGTTAGATTTTAAAAATAACTTTAACATAACAAACAGCTTACGTTATAGCGAGACAGCGCCCGCAATAAGGGCGGAAAATAGGACTAAACATTTTCCACAGAAATACGAAATAACATCATAAATGGTTCCTACTTTTGCTGGGCTTCCATCAGAATCTTGTACAAGGAGTCCTTGGTCTAGAATAAATCGTTGTTTGGTTTTAGAATGTCCTCTTCTCCTGTCGAATTAGCAACCATAGCTAGCCAAGTGGCGCGAAAATGTCCATCTTCTCTCAACGCAAACAACGCAAAACACCAAAACTCCCGATAAACGTTGAATAATCTGATAAAACTCGATTGAAAAAACATACTTTACGATGATATTATCACATGTATCAAATAAAATCAAAGCCGGAGATATTAGCCGTGTATACCGAAAGCTTTTCAGAAGGCAATCTGGGGTTCCTTCTCGCGCCTTCGAAGACAATGAAATTTCCAGACACGTCATTCCAAAAGCTCTTGTTCGACCTCAGATCAAGCTAGACACCCCATTCCACCTCCCACTGCCTGTTGACATCTAGTGGAAGGCGTATGAAGTGCATGTATATCCATAGATTTCAAGCAATTGAATAGGAAAGACCTGGAACAGAGCCTCGATTTCAGATTTTTCACTTCCTGTCAGGAAGTTTGCTGCAAAATGAGTTCTGTTTTACTCACAGATATAATTCAAACGGTTTTAGAAACGTGAGAGTGTTTTCTATCCAATAGTAATAATAATATGCATATTGTACGATCTAGAATAGAGTACGAGGCAGTTTAATTTGGGCACGATTTTTTACAAAGTGGAAACAGCGCCCCCATATTGACAAGAAGTTTTAAAAACTATTAGGCTTTTTCTTCACATTATAATTAAACCTTTATTTAACTTGGCAAGTCAGTTAAGAACAAATTCTTATTTACAATAACGGCCAACCGGGGAACAGTGGGTTAACCTGTCTCGCCCAGGCGTTCCGCTAGCGGAACTCCTCCCACATTCCACTGAAAAGGCAGAGCGCGAAATTCAAAAAATATTTTTTAGAAATATTTAACTTTCACACATTAACAAGTCCAATACAGCAAATGAAAGATACACATCTTGTGAATCCAGTCAACATGTCCGATTTTTTTAAATGTTTTACAGCGAAAACAGCACGTATATTTATGTTAGCTCACCACCAAATACAAAGAAGGACAGACATTTTTCACAGCACAGGTAGCATGCACAAAGCCAACCTAACTAACCAAGAACCAACCAAACTAACCAAGAAACAACTTCATCAGATGACAGTCTTATAACATGTTACACAATAAATCTATGTTTTGTTCGAAAAATGTGCATATTTGAGGTATAAATCAGTTGTACATTGCAGCTACCATCACAGCTACCGTCAAAAATAGCACCGAAGCAGCCAGAGTAATTATAGAGACCAACGTGGAATACCTAAATACTCATCATAAAACATTTCTGAAAAATGCATCGTGTACAGCAAATGAAAGACAAGCATCTTGTGAATCCAGCCAATATTTCAGATTTTTTAAGTGTTTTACAGCGAAAACACAATATAGCATTATATTAGCTTACTACAATAGCCTACACACAACCGCATTCATTCATCAAGGCACGTTAGCGATAGCAATAGGCACGTTAGCGTTAGCGAATAAACCAGCAAAAGATATCAATTTTCACTAACCTTCATAAACCTTCCTCAGATGACAGTCCTATAACATCAGGTTATACATACACTTATGTTTTGTTCGAAAATGTGCATATTTAGAGCTGAAATCAGTGGTTATCCATTATGCTAATGTAGCTTCTTTTTCCCAGAATGTGCGGATATTTCTATTAGACTCTCACCTATTCTGACCAAATAGCTATTCATAAACATTACAAAAAATACATGTTGTATAGGAAATTATAGTAACACTAGTTCTTAATGCAATCGCAGTGTTAGAATTCTAAAAATATCTTCATTACGACATCCACCTTACGTTATAGCGAGAGTGGGCGCAAAACTACTAGTATACAGTTCGACAGATATATGAAATAGCATCACAAAATGGGTCCTACTTTTGGTGATCTTCCATCAGAATGTTGGACAAGGGGTCCTTTGTCCAGAACAGTCGTTGTTTGGATTTAGAACATCGTTCTTCCCTCCTGATTTAGCAAGCACACTGGCCAAGTGGCTCGAAGCTCTCCTTTCTGAACAAAGGCACACAACGCAACACGCCTAACGTCCCGAATAAATTTCAAAAATCTAATAAAACTATATTGAAAAAACATACTTTACGATGATATGGTCACATGTATCAAATAAAATCAAAGCCGGAGATAGTAATCGCCTATAACGACAGCTATTCCGATGGCAAATCCAGGACCAACTTCGCGCCTTCCTGAAAACATAAAATGGGTGACACGTCATTCCAAGAGGACGTATTCCATCTCAGACCAAGATAATCACTCCATTTCTTCTCTCACTGCATCTTGACATCCTGGGGAAGGTGTATGACGTGCATGTATACTCATACGTGTCATGCCCATTTATAGGCAGGCCCTTGAACAGAGCATAATTTTCAGACTTTCCACTTCCTGGTCAGAAAGTGTGCTGCCAAATGAGTTCTGTTTTACTCACAGACAAAATTCAAACGGTTTTAGAAACTAGAGAGTGTTTTCTATCCAATAGTAATAATAATATGCATATTGTACGAGCAAGAATAGAGTACGAGGCCGTTTAAATTGGGCACGTTTTTCCCCCAAAGTGTAAATAGCGCCCTCTATCCTCATCAGGTTAACTGCCTTGTTCAGGGGCAGAACGACAGATTTTTACTTTGTCAGCTCTATAAGGCAAATTAGCAGGAAAACACCATTCCCAAAAATGACCCAAATGCAATGATGCATGTAATGCTGTTATTTTAAAGGTGCAATTTTTTTATGTTGAAAATGATCTTCCCCAAACTTAAAACTCATGCACTGCATAGAGTCAGTTAGACTCTACACCCGTTGTAAAATTGATTGTGCTTAATTTTAAGAAGTTATTTGGCCAATTTGGTTGTGATGCAAAACTTTTCAAAACATATAGGCCTGTGGGTTAGGCTACATGAGGATACGCTGTTTCTTGCCTTAAGCCGGGCATCATTCACAAGTGAAAATATATAATTCACAAGGGATATGCTAATATTGTCACCCATGAGACTATTCTTGATTTCATCTTGTCTTTACATATACTAAATAATATATGTGTGAAATTTGTTTTGATTTAGAATGGACCAAATATCATGCAGCTGTCTCTAAACAGGTGCAGGGGGAAAAAATATATGCCATCTATGCACTTAAATAGCGAATGGAGGATGCAATTCCTGTGGTTCATTTAAATGCAAGCCAGGTAAGCTATACTCCTACTGTAAAGAGAAGCAATGTGCTTAATATTAGGAAAGTTGCGAAATGATATAGTAAGCCTATAAACAGCTGATGGGATCCTCCTCTTTTTAATAGAGGACATCATTCTGTTTTCTCAAGCAATTATATAGCCTAAAGAAATGTTGTGCAACATTGATGCCATAGTAATTACAGTGACAATAGAGTGCTGAGTACCAGGCAGTTAGCAAGTTTGGTAGTTTGGCATCAGAGCTTGGAGAAGCCTAATTACCGTGGAATTTGACTGCCATCATGACCACTGTGTGGCATTAATATGGTCACCATAACAGGCCTAGTGGTGGAACAATTATTTTTATTACATTTTTTATTAACCATTTTTTTTTAAAATGAACTCTGCATTGCTGTTCTTGACACACTCAAAATGTTCCTGGCACCTACTACCATACCCTGTTCAAAGGCACTTAAATATTTTATCTTGCCCATTCACCCACAATGGCACACATACACCAACCATCTATCAATTGTCTCAAGGCTTAAAAACCCTTCTTTAACCTGTCTCCTCCCCTTCATCTACACTTATTGAAGTGGATATAACAAGTGACATCAATAAGGATCATAGCTTTTATCTGGATAGTGTATGTCATGGAAAGAGCCTGTCTCCTGAGAACAACTGGAGTGAGAGAGAGAAAAATAAGATGTCAGGGTTCAATTGGATTTGAAATGTGTTAACATCTTAATGTTGCATTCAAGGTAACAGTCCATTATAAGACTGCTGTAGCTGTATCAAAAGAGCCAACTATGGATAATCATTTAGACAAATACGTGATAACACAATATTTCAGACTGGACTGACCCGAGGTGTAGGGCAATTCCAAAGTACAGAGTGATGCTGACAATCAGATTTTTCACTTTAAAATGTATGTCATACGAAAACAATGACTTCAAAGTGAAACAAACCATACAACTCTATGCACAAGGACTACTTTTAACAATTTGTAATCGTTGGCTTGTTTGACATACTGTATATACTGAACAAAAATACTAATGCAACAATTTCAAAGATTTTACTGAGTTACAGTTCATATAAAGAAATCAGTCAATTGAAATAAATTAATTCGGCCCTAATCTATAGATTTCACATGACTGGGAATAAAGATATGCATCTGTTGGTCACAGAGTCCTTTAGTGGCGTGGATAAGAAAACCAGTCAGTATCTGGTGTGAAAACCATTTTCCTCATACACATCTCCGTCTTATAGAGTTGGTCAGTCTGTTAACTTTGGCCTGTGGAATGTTGTCACACTCCTCTTTAATGGCTCTGCAAAGTTGCTTTATATTGGCAGGAATTACAATGCTCTGTAGTACACATCGATCCGGAGCATCTCAAACATGCTCAAATGGTTGACATGTCTAGTGAGTATGCAGGTTATGGAAGAACTGGGACATTTTCAGCTTCCAGTAATTACAGTTGAAGTCGGAAGTTTACATACACCTTAGCCAAATACATTTAAACTCAGTTTTTCACAATTCCTGACATTTAATCCTAGTAAAAATTCTCTGTCTTAGGTCAGTTAGGATCACCACTTGATTTTAAGAATGTGAAATGTCAGAATAATAGTAGATAAATAATTCTATTTCAGCTTTTTTTTCTTTCATCACATTCCCAGTGGGTCAGAAGTTTACATACACTCAATTAGTATTTGGTAGCATTGCCTTTAAATTGTTTAACTTGGGTCAAACATTTTGGGTAGCCTTCCACAAGCTTCCCACAATAAGCTGGGTGAATTTCGGCTCATTCCTCCTGACAAAGCTGGTGTAACTGAGTCAGGTTTGTAGGCCTCCTTGCTCACACACACTTTTTCAGTTCTGTGCACACATTTTATATAGGATTGAGGTCAGGGCTTTGTGATGGCCACTCCAATACCTTGACTTTGTTGTCCTGAAGCCATTATGCCACAACATTGGAAATATGTTTGGGGTCATTGTCCATTTGGAAGACCCATTAGCGACCAAGCTTTAAATTCCTGACTGTTGATTTGAGATGTTGCTTCAATATATCCACATAATTGTCCTACCTCATGATGCCATCTATTTTGTGAAGTGCACCAGTCCCTCCTGCAACAAAGCACCCCCACAACATGATGCTGCCAACCCCATGCTTCACGGTTGGGATGGTGTTCTTTGGCTTGCAAGCCCCCCCTTTTTCCCTCCAAACATAGCGATGGTCAAACAGTTTTGGCCAAACGATTTTGGCCAAACAGTTCTATTTTTGTTTCATCAGACCAGAGGACATTTCTCCAAAAAGTATGATCTTTGTCCCCATGTGCAGTTGCAAACCGTAGACTGGCTTTTTTATGGCTGTTTTAGAGCAGTGGCTTCTTCCTTGCTGAGCGGCCTTTCAAGTTATGTCGATATAGGACTCGTTTTACTGTGGATATAGATACTTTTGTACTTGTTTCCTCCAGCATCTTCACAAGGTCCTTTGCTGTTGTTCTGGGATTGATTTGCACTTTTCACACCAAAGTACATTTATTTCTAGGAGACAGAATGCGTCTCCTTCCTGAGCAGTATGACGGCTGCGTGGTCCCATGGTGTTTATACTTGCGTACTATTGTTTGTGCAGATGAACGTGGTACCTTCGGGCGTTTGGAAATTGCTCCCAAGGATGAACCAGACTCGTGGAGGTCTAGAATTTTTTTCTGTCTTGGTTGATTTATTTTGATTATTTCATGATGTCAAGCAAAGAGGCACTGAGTTTGGAGGTAGGCCTTGAAATACATCCACATGTACACCTCCAATTGACTCAAATTATGTCAATTAGCCTATCAGATTCTTCTAATGCCATGACATCATTGTCTGGAATTTTCCAAGCTGTTTAAAGGCACAGTCAACTTAGTGTATGTAGACTTCTGACCCACTGGAATTGTGATACAGTGAATTGTAAGTGAAATAATCAGTCTTTAAACAATTTCTGGAAAAATAACTTGTGTCATGCATGAAGTAGATGTCCTAACCGACATGCCAAACCGATAGTTTTTTAACTAGAAATTTGTGGATTGGTTGAAATCGAGTTTTAATGACTCCAACCTAAGTGTATGTAAACTTCCGCCTTCTGTATGTACAGATCTTTGTGACATGTAGCTGTGCATTATCATGCTGAAACATGAGGTGTGGCGGCGGATGAATGGCATGACAATGAGATCTCATCATGGTATCTCTGTGCATTGAAATTGGCATTGATAAAATAAATTCTGTCGGTGGTCCGTAGCTTATGCCTGTCCATACCATAACTTTACCTTCACCATGGGGAACTCTGTTCACATCTTTGACATCCGCACTCACCAACATGACGCCAAACACGCTGTCTGCAATCTGCCCGGTGCAGTTGAAACCGGGATTTGTCCGTGAAGAGCACACTTCTCCAGCATGCCAGTGGCCATCGAAGGTGAGCATTTGCCCACTGAAGTCAGTTACGACGCTGAACTGCAGCCAGGTAAGACCCTGGTGAGCACTACGAGCACGCAGATGAGCTCTCCTGAGACGTTTTCTGACAGTTTGTGCAAACCCACAGTTTCATCAGCTTTCCGGGTGGCTGGTCTCAGACGATCCCGCAGGTGAAGTAGCCGGATGTGGAGGTCCTGGGTTAGCATGGTTACACGTGGTCTTGGAGTTGTGAGGTCTGTTGGACGTACTGCTAAATTCTCAAACAGTGTTAGAGGCGGCTTATGGTAGAGAAATTAACATTCATGTATCTGGCAACAGCTCTGGTGGACATTCCTACAGTCAGCATGCCAATTGCACATTCCCTCAAAACTTGAAACATCTTTGGCATTGTGTTGTGTGATAACACTGCACATTTTAGAGTGGTATTTTAGTGTTCCCAGCACACGGTGCACCTGTGTAATGATCAGTTTCTTGATATGCCACACCTGTCAGCTGGATGGATTATATTGGCAAATGAGAAAGGCTCACTAACAGGGATGTAAACATATTTGGCCACAAAATTTTACATAAATACATATGGAAAATGTATGGAATATTTATGGGATATTTTATTTCAGCTCATGAAACATGGGACCAACACTTTACATGTTACATTTATATTTTTGTTCAGTGTATTTGAAGTGAAAAATCTGAGTCTCTGCATCACTCTGTTATCAGGGGGAATTGCCCTGTACCAATCCACGCCACTTGTCAGTCAGCATGGTTCAGTATTGAACAGCATGCTGTCATTTCATGCCCAACCCACCTTGTGGAGAGCTATCCTCCAATAGGTTTTAATTTCATCCTTTAGCTTCACTACTCATATTGTTTAGCAAAGACTATCACATTCATTCAGTATAGAACTATCTTTCCAACCAATAGAAAGCAGCTGGTCATCATCTTCTCTGTGACAAATGTCCTTTGCACAATGCCTTTATATAGCGTCAAAGAAATTAGAGGAACTCTCAGTACCACTAAGGATTAAGTTACGGGGTGATGTCATGGTTACCTGCAGGAAGTGCTTTGCAAAGAGGAGAGCCAAGGTAATTTACTTGGAACAGAATGGACTCCTGTATCTCCCGTCTCTGACAGCTGATCAGAGAACAACTTCACCACCACGTATTCGTGACAGTGGATTTGCATGGAAAAATGGATGGAGAGAGAGAAATGGTTTAAAACTTCTTATGGCTGCAGGGGCAGTATTGAGTAGCTTGGATGAAAAGGTGCCCAGAGGTGCCCAGAGTAAACTGCCTGCTCCTCAGTCCCAGTTGCTAATATATGCATATTATTATTAGTATTGGATAGAAAACACTCTGAAGTTTATAAAACTGTTTGAATGATGTCTGTGAGTATAACAGAACTCATATGGCAGGCAAAAACCTGAGAAAAAATCCAACCAGGAAGTGGGAAATCTGAGGTTTGTAGGTTTTCAACTCATTGCCTATCGAATACACAGTGGGATATGGGTCAGTTTGCACTTCCTACGGCTTCCACTAGATGTCAACAGTCTTTAGAACCTTGTCTGATGCTTCTACTGTGAAGTGGGGCCGAAGGAGACGGGAATGAGTAAGGTCTGCCATGAGCTGACCATGCTCTGACCATGCGCGTTCACATGAGAGGGAGCTCTGTTCCATCGCACTTCTGAATACAAAGGAATTCTCCGGCTGGAACATTATTGAAGATTTATTTTAAAAACATCCTAAAGATTGATTCAATACATCATTTGACATGTTTCTACTGACTGTTACGGAACATTTTGACATTTCGTCTGCTTTTAGTGAACGCGCTTCGTGACTTTGGATTTGTTTACCAAATACGCTAACAAAAGTAGCTATTTGGACATAAATGATGGACATTCCCGAACAAAACAAACATTTCTTGTGGAAGTTGGAGTCCTGGGAGTGCATTCCGATGAAGATCAGCAAAGGTAAGTGAAGATTTATAATGCTATTTATGACTTTTGTTGACTCCACAATTTGGCGGGTAACTGTATGGCTTCCTTTTGTGGCTGAACACTGTTCTCAGATTATTGAATATTGTGCTTTTGCCATAAAGCTTTTTTGAAATCTGACACAGCGGTTGCATTAACTTCTTATGGCTGCAGGGGCAGTATTGAGTAGGCTTCCACTAGATGTCAACAATCAATATAACTTTGTCTGATGACTAATGTGAAGGGGGGCCGAAGGAGACAGGAATTAGTCACCACTGCCACGAGCTGACCATGCTTTCACCATGCGCGTTCACACGAGGAGGACCTCCGTTCCACCGCCCATCTGAAGTCAATCTAATTCTCCGGTTGGAACGTTATTCAAGATGTATGTTAACAACATTCTTAAGATTGATTCAGTATATCGTTTGACATGTTTCTACTGACTGTTACGGAACTTTTGGACATTTCGTCACGTTATAGTGGACGCGCTTTGTGACTTTGGAATTGTTTACCAAACGCGCTAACCAAAGTAGCTAATTGGACAAAAATAACGGACATTATCGAACAAATCAAGCATTTATTGTGGACCTGGGATTCTGATGAAGTTCATCAAAGGTAAGGAAACATTTATCATGTATTTTCTGTTGACACCAACATGGCGGCTAATTTCATTATATTTCTGAGCGCCGTCTCAGATTATTGCATGGGTTGCTTTTTCCGTAAAGTTTTTTTGAAATCTGACACAGCGGTTGCATTAAGGAGAGGTATATCTATAATTCCATGTGTATAACTTGTATTATCATCTACATTTATGATGAGTATTTCTGTTGAAACGATGTGGCTATGCAAAATCACTTGATGTTTTTGGAACTAGTGATTGTAACGCGCCAATGTAAACTCCGATTTTTTGATATAAATATGAACTTTATCAAACAAAACATGCATGTATTGTGTAACATGAAGTCCTATGAGTGTCATCTGATGAAGATAATCAAAGGTTAGTGATTAATTTTCTCTATTTCTGCTTTTTGTGACTGCTATATTTCACTGGAAAAATGGCTGTGCTTATTGTGGTTTGGTGGTGACCTAACATAATCGTTTGTAGTCCTTTCTCTGAAAAGCATATTTGAAATCGGACACTTTGGTGGGATTAACAACAAGATTACCTTTAAAATGATATAAGACACATGTATGTTTGAGGAATTTTAATTATGAGATTTCTGTTGTTTGAATTTGGCGCCCTGCACTTTCACTGGCTGTTGTCATATCGATCCCGGTAGCGGGATGCAGCCATAAGAAGTTTTAAGAACAAGTTTATCTTTAATTCTATGTAAAACATGTATCTTTCATCAAAGTTTATGATGAGTATTTCTGTTATTTGATGTGGCTCTCTGCAATTTCTCCGGATATTTTGGAGGCATTTCTGAACATGGCGCCAATGTAAACTGAGGTTTTTGGATATGAATATGAACTTTATTGAACAAAACATACATGTATTGTGTAACATGAAGTCCTATGAGTGCCATCTGATGAAGATCATCAAAGGTTAGTGATTAATTTAATCGCTATTTCTGACTTTTGTGAGCCTCTCCTTGGCTGGAAAATGGCTGTATGGTTTTCTGTGACTAGGTGCTGACCTAACATAATCGCAAGGTGTGCTTTCGCCGTAAAGCCTTTTTGAAATCAGACACTGTGATTGGATTAACGAGAAGTGTATCTTTAAAATGGTGTATAATACTTGTATGTTTGAGGAATTTTAATTAGGAGATTTCTGTTGTTTTGAATTTGGCGCCCCGCCCAATTTCACTGGCTGTTGGTTAGGTGGGACGCTTTACCAGAGAGGTTAAAGTTTGGGGTCACATAGAAATGTCCTTGTTTTTGAAAGAAAAGTACACATTTTTTGTCCATAACATCAAATTGATCATAAATACAGTGTAGACATAGTTAATGTTGTAAATGACTATTGTAGCTGGAAACAGCAGATTTTTTATGGAATATCTACATAGGTGTACAGAGGCCCATTATCAGAAACCATCACTCCTGTGTTCCAATGGCACGTTATGTTAGCTAATCCAAGTTTTTCATTTTTAAAGGTTAAATGATCATTACAAAACCTTTTTGAAATGATGTTAGCACAGCTGAAAACTGTTGTCCTGATTAAGGAAGCAATTAAACTGGCCTTCTTTAGACTAGTTGAGTATCTGGAGCATCATCATTTGTGAGTTCGATTACAGGCTCAAAATGGCCAGAAACAAAGAACTTTCTTCTGAAACTCGTCAGTCTATTCTTGTTCTGAGAAATTAAGGCTATTCCATGCGAGAAATTGCCAAGAAACTGAAGATCTCGTACAACGCTGTGTACTACTCCGTTCACAGAACAGCGCAAACTGTCTCTAATCAGAATAGAAAGAGGAGTGGGAGAACCCGGTGCAGAACTGAGCAAGAGGACAAGTACATTAGAGTGTCTAATTTGAGAAACAGACGCCTCATAAGTCCGCAACTGGCAGCTTCATTTATTCTGGTATTGCCCCTATGTAGCTTGTTTCTGGTCACAGGTTCAGGAATGGTTAAAAAAATCATAACATGCAATTAAAATTAACCTTACAAATAGCAGTGTTGGGCGATTTGGAAAGACATAGTCAGTCAATAAATAATATAATAATAATCATAGGAAAGGTTTTCATCTTTAGCTCACAATCTGTGGATAAAATACGAGTAGAAAGGTTTAAACATTTTGTAAAACATCACAGCACAATTGATAAATATATGGCACATGGAAACCAAACAAGGGTGGTCTATGGTGATAGGTGGGATGGGCTGAGAGTGGCTGAGTGTTGGGATTAAAGAGTTTATGTTTCGTGTATGAAATGGAACCAGCGGCCAAACAATTGAAGACCGATATTGTGACGTTTTCTGACAGTGCAAAGTGAGTTTTTATTAGTCAGTATAGCAATGTAACATTATTGATCTGTCAGTTTCCTATATCATTCCCTACTTTTCACACTAACATGGTATAAACAGCTCTACAGGCTTCACTGTCATGGTGCACAGTCAGTACACAACACTATGCCCATCATGTCTTAGAAGGATCAGATGGTGACCGGTGTCCCAGCAGGGTCAGACATCCAGTGAAGACCAGTCTATAGAGCTCACTTGAAATTTGCGGTATATTATAACAATCAGTGAATAGATACAAAGTTCCATCTTGAGTTGATGGGTAGGATACAGTCTGAGATCTGGGAATAATGGTCATATCAATTATTGAACCATTGATTCTATTCTTGGATAATATAATGTATAAATGTACTTCAAGGCAATTCTTTGTCATGCCTCATCTGAGCAGTATCAGATGGAGACAGGGGTCTCAGGAGGGTCAAGCAGCCAGGGAAGACCAGTCTGGCCGCTGAGATGAACTTTTTCAGATGCAACACTTTATTCTCTCGGTGCAATACACACTGGACAAGCCAGAAGATTTCCAAATTATATCAAGGTTTGATAGAGGCTTTTCCAGATGACACAAAACATGTCAAACACAAATGTGAGGAAGACCTGGGAGACACTATTGACGATGTTGGATGGATACAGACATGTATGAATGCACAGTCATGTTCATATAATCTCAGACATAAATCACTGCAGTGTAAAACCATCCATAAAACATATTATATGGCAGTGAAACTGAAAATAAGCACTCAGAAATGTAACTATTCTGCTGGAGGTGTAAAACACAAAAGGGGACATATTTGAATGTGTCACGTTCGTCATAACGATGAGACCAAGGCGCAGCGTAATTTGAATACATTCTTCTTTTTTATTAAACGAAGAACACTTCACAAATTAACAAAACAAACGTGAAGCTATTTAAACCGAATGCTGACATGCAACTACACATAGACAACTACCCACAAACCCAAAATGGAAAATGGCAACCTAAATAGGATCCCCAATCAGAGACAACGATAAACAGCTGTCTCTGATTGGGAACCAATTCAGGCCACTATAGACCTACAATATACCTAGGCTAACAAACACCCCTAGACATACAAAAACCCTAGACAAGACAAACAAGCATACCCACCCTCGTCACACCCTGACCTGACCAAAATATTAAGAAAACATAGATAACTAAGGTCAGGGCGTGACAGTGTGAAGGCTGGCTGAATTCTGGCAAAGACTATGTTCTTTTGTCTCAGCATGTCTACAAATTCTCACTTTCCCTGTTTTTGTTTGCTTGGAAATGTTGATACTGGAGGCTTTTTAAGAAGAAACTGTATAACCATAGCATTTATAGCAGCTAACCTTCATTGGAAGGTTGGTTATCCTCCCACAATGTCACAATGGATGGCAGAAATGTCTAGTTATGTATCACTAGATTAGATTTTTTACTAGATTAAGGGTACACTGTGCATCTTTGATAAGGTCTGGGTACCTTATGGAATAATTTATGACAAAATGGGTCTGTAATGAAAACATTTGATTTTTTTTGTTGTCAAGCATATACTGTATGTATTTTTTATAGCACACGAGACACCTATCTGATTTGCGCCTGTTTTAGTGGACTAATCCATTGAGGAGGCCGCAGGGATGCCCCAGTCCAAGAATATGGGGATTGTGGCTCAGATGCACAAGGCTTGTCTCTCTACAGAATGAGCTCTCTCCCGCCATTTCATGGGTATTCATTGTTTCCTAACTTCATTGTATGCATTGTTTACTATGTCTATCAATACCTCATAACAAATATCACCAGTAATAGCCTACATTTACCATTCATTCCCATCATTTCTAATCTGCAATGTTTATTTGGTTAGGTAATTTCTGATAATTCATTGAATATATTATTATTACAGTCATTTACCGTTCTCAATGTCGGAGTGGACATGTCTTTTGCAGAACTCACAACCTATGCTACACTCGTGAGAAACCTTTATTTGTTTATTTCTATTCCATTTGAGTTTTTTATTTTTATTTACTCTGCTCTCAATGTTGAGTAAGGCACCTGATTACCCATATAGAAGTAGGACTAGTCTACCTGTCCTTTGTGCAAATTTAGGCCTATAAATATGCCCATTTGGGGATGTCTCATAGTATTTCTGATTGCCTTAACTCACCACCACTAATGAGCTGAGGAGCTTCTCAAAGTATTTTTTCTTCGCCTCAAACAGCAAGGAAACAAAGTCTCTTTCAAGAAACAATTGAGAATAATAATAGTTCCTCAAAGTATTTGAACAATATTTCCATATCTCTACCTTTCGATAACCACTCAGCAAGAAAGGGAAAAATGTAATGGTCTGATCCAATGGAAACATCATAAAATACTTGACACAGTTGATAGTTGATACAATGTTTAGAGTTAGTTGTAGACAGGTCATGCATAGCCAATGTGATTTATAGGAAATACATTTTGATATATTTTTATGTGTTGGCTTTATGTAGGCTATTTTTACATAGTTGGCAATTGCAATAAAAGTTACTTTTAGATTTGTATCATTTTCATTTAGATTAAGATTGTAGATAAACCACAGACAATGATTTTGAGATACAAAGACTATTATATACTAAAATAAAATGTTCCACAATAATGTGCATATGAAAAGGATAACTGGTACGCAAATTGGTAGACATTGTAAGATAAATTGGCACATATGTTGGGTACATATATGGAAAAAATATTATTTTAAAATTTAGACAAATCCATTAGATTGAAAGAAAATCCATTAGATTGAAAGGAAAGACTACTTTTGGTTGACTAAGATTTTTTGGGGTCGGGTAGAGTGAAATTTAGGGAGGACCCCCAGACCCCCTGCCAGGTGTTGTCCCCCCCTTCCTCTCCACTTCTAAAACAAAAGTTGCGCCCTTGGCGACAGGTATAAAGAGATGAGGCACCATTTAACCATGCAACAGTTTTGGCAGATTTTACCTTTATATTTGTTGACTTCTGATATCAGGAAGTCTCCCTGTTGTGTAAGATCATGTAACTAACGTTTCATATCAATGATTTTATGTGCATTACACTTTCTAAAAACTGCCCTTCGAATCTGCTGGAGGTTAAGTCCATATATGAGAGAGTTTAAGACAGGTGGTATAACAAGGAATTGTACAGCCATTGCATTACGCATATTTAGTGTAATATTTACACTACTATTCCACCCTTGCAGAGTGTCAAACAGGGTCACTGTGATGAAAATAACAATTGTTATTAAATGTGGCACACATGTCTGTGTGAACTTAATCCTTCCCTTAGCTGACTTTACACAATTCCTTACAATCTGACAGTAAGAAAATAGAATGAAAAGTATCTGTAAAACATGAATCACTATCACAAATTTGTTCAAAATCTGATTGATGGTAATGGGTAAACATGCATGTTTCAGTATAGACGGAATGTCACAGAAGATCTTATCAATGCGAGATCCACACAAAGGAAGTCTGACAGCTAAACTAAGTGCTATGAGTCCTGTAAATAAAGGATAACACCAAGAAAATAAGAGTAACTTTCTAACAGTTAAAGTTGTCACAATGGTATGGTATAGTAGTGGTCTGCATATTGCCACATACCTGTCGTAAGACATCACTGTTAGAGTAGACATTTCACACATGACAGATGTGTATATTACATAGGCTTGAGTCAAACATTCACCATAAGATATCACCTGAACATCTGACTGAAGGTCCAGTAACAACTTGGGGTAGAAACCAGCAGTTCCATACAATCCATTGACACATAGACTACACAGAAAGATATACATGGGCTCATGGAGGCCTTTCTCCTGAATGATTGTTATGATCAGAGTCAGATTCACAGTGATGATGAGAAGGTATGTGATAAGAGACAAGATAAAATATACTGATTTGTTGTTAAATGTCTCTTGTAAGCCAAAGAGATAAAAGAACTTGACTTGGGTTGAGTTCTCCATAGCTTTTGTTAATTTTCTTTCTCTGGTCAATGCAGCAATTCTTAGTCCTTGCAAGGCTTGAGCGTGTATGGATGTGAATGAATGCAAGTGTGAATAATTTGATTCTGTGTCGGCTCAGACTAAACACAATAGTTTTAACAAAACAAATTCACATCCTCCCTCAAACTCTTATCAAAAAAAGATCCCGATAATATCTGTATATTATCAGACTTCTGAGGTGTTAAAGAAATGAAAAAACTTGTGTCCATGAAATGTCTTCTTGCTTTACAGAGGAGACTGCTCCAATAACTTGCATTGCTAGCCTCTAATATACCATAGTGTATGATCACATGGGATTGTAGTTTCAGTTTCAACATGTAACCACTCCATAGAGATGGATCTATATTGAGTTTATGACAAGCAACTAATTGGATTATATTTTCTTTATTTATGTATTAACCCAGCAAACAGGGGATGTCCAAAGGACATTAGGCAACGTTCCCATTAGGTCCCTTTAAGGCAGCGTTTCCAAACTGTCCTGGGGACCCCAAGTGGTGCACGTGCATTTAGCACTACATAGCTGATTCAAATAATCAAGCCTGAATGATTAGTTGATTATTTTAATCAGCTGTGTAGTGCTAGGGAAAAACCTAAACGTGCACCCCCTTTGGGGCGCCATGTCACGCCCTGACCATTGAGAGCCTTTTTATTCTCTATTTTGGTTAGGTCGGGGTGTGATTAGGGTGAATAATCTAGGTTGTTTTATTTCTATGTTGGCCTGGTATGGTTCCCAATCAGAGGCACCTGTTTATCTTTGTCTCTGATTGGGGATCATATTTAGGCAGTCATTTCCCCACTGTGTGGGATCTTGTTTATGTGTAGTTGCTTGTGAGCACTCCATAGCTTCACGTGTCGTTTGCTCTTTATTGTTTTTTTTTGTGCGGTTTACTTCTAATAAATATGTCGAACCGATTTCACGCTGCGCTTTGGTCCGAATGTTATTACGACGATCGTGAGAGCGCAGGTCAAAGTTTGGGAAATGTTGCTTTAAGGGTTTCAGCGAGATGTCATCCCACTGATGACTTTGTTCAATAGTCAGAACTTTGTAGGAACATTAAAACATGACATTTACCTCAGGACCATAAGATGGCGTTCAGTACAGATACCGGTTTGGTCACAGTATAACGTTATTATAAGGTATACTGATAAAAATGTAAACGTAACATGCAACAATTTAAAAGATTTTACTGAGTTACATTTCATATAAGGAAGTCAGTCAATTGAAATAAAGTAATTAGGCCATAATCTATGGATTTCACATGACTGGGAATAGACCCTTTAAAAAAAGGTAATGGTGTGGATCAGAAATCCAGTCAGTATCTGGTGATCACCATTTGCCTCATACAGCGCAACACATCTCATTGGCATAGAGTTGATCATGCTGTTAATTGTGGAATGTCGTCCCACTCCTCTTCAATGGCTCTGCGAAGTTTCTGGATATTGGCGGGAACTGGAACACCCTGTTGTACACGTCAATCCAGATTATCCCAAACATGCTCAATGGGTGACATGTCTGGTGAGTACGCAGACCATGGAAAAACTGGGACATTTTCAGCTTCCAGGAATTGTGTACAGATCCTTGCAAAAACAAAAAGTCAATAAAAAGAATAATAAAATACAAAATTGCAACATCATTCACTTTGAAGTTGATAACAATTGCTGCTGCTGCAGTTGTCGTCACCATTGTCACACTATTAAAACGCTAGCTACTAGCGTGGGAAGACTACTGCTTGCTATTGCCACTGATTCTTTACTCTTGCGCACTCAGTAGTGACGTACCTAGATAAGTCACTTATTTTTTTGTACAGTTCCACCCATTACAAGTCAAAATGTGGTTGGTTCATTCCACTCTCAATCCACAATTCTGCTGTCATACAGTTGAATGGCAGGGAAAGGGGATACCTAGTCAGTTGCACAACTGAACGCATTCAACCAAATTGTGTCTTCCGCATTTAACCTAACCCTTATGAATATACGTCATAAAAATGATTGAAAAGATGAATTTTAAATTAAAATTACATCTAAAAAGTAATCAGGGAAGCCTCCGGAATAAACTGGGAACTACACCAAACCTCCAGGGGACTACTTTAGGTGACCATTTTGTGACGTTCCGGGGACGTCCTAACGCCAAATGTTTATTTGTAAGGAACCAATCCAAACATCTACCAGCACAATATATTTTTTCACCCCAAATCTGAATACTGTGTAAAACCAGAATGGTTCTAAAAGCCTTGGGGAACAGCTTTGGGGAGCCTTGGGGAACACCATATTTAATCTGTGAATTATAAAGATACCTAATATTACATCAAACATTTGCAGTGACAAAACTATGCCGAAATGCCACATATTTGTATAGTCAATTATAGCAACAAAACACAATTCAATATTAGAAAAATAAACAATCATGTTATGTTTTAGGGTGAAGTGAAGGCCTAGTACCTTTTATCAAACCTGCCTGGTTTTAATGATCCTAAAGCCATACATAACAAAAATATGAAACCTAAAATAATTAGTGGCTTAATTCTGCTGTCCTGGTTGTATTATTTTTTCATCAACGCCATCCCTATCTACCTGAGTTTGTAACTGCAATTTTGTGGTAATGTTATAGACAGAGTGTATTGTGACAACTACTCGGTGGTCAAGCTTTCCTGTTCAAATATTACAAGAAAATACAATATGTGGTCTTGTTGTAACTGTGCTTTCTTTGGCTTGTACTATATTTCCTAACATGTACTCAGATGTAAGAATTCTATAAATATGTTTACAGTCTTCAAAAGAGACGAAACCAAAAGCTTTTAACACTTGTACACCACATATAGCCTCTTTGCTGAACTTCTCCTTTGACTGTTTATTTTTAAATCTACAAGGCAGACATGATACTGCACATTGTTCACCTATACTTCACACTTTTATTTGTTTATTTTCCAATATGTCCACCACTTTTCAATCCTATTATAGAGTAGAGCGGTGGATCCCTAACCTTTTCACTCGGGCCTCACTTCATCATTAGGGAACATGTCTTATCTTCTCTAAGGTAGGGGAAAGCATTCGGAATTTTGGATGAAAAGCATGCCCAAATTAAACTGCCTGCTTCTCGGGCCCAGAAGATATGATATGCATATAACTGGTAGATTTGGATAGAAAACACTCTAAAGTTTCCATAACTGTTAAAATAGTGTCTGTGAGTATAACAGAACTGATTTGGCAGGCAAAAACCTGAGAAAAATCAATTCGGGAAGTAGTTTTTTTTGTTTTGTTGTAATTTTCTATTCAATGCCATTACAGTATCCATTGACTTAGGACTCAAATTGCAGTTCCTATGCCTTCCACTAGATGTCAACAGTCTTTAGAAATCGTTTCAGGCTTTTATTCTGAAAAATGAGGAAGTAAGAGCAGTCTGAATGAGTGGACCCTAAAGTGTCACAGACCTTTTTCATGTGCGCGACCGATAGAGTGCCTTTCTTGTTAACCTTTTATATTGACGACGTTATTGTCCGGTTGAAATATTATCGATTATTTAGGCTAAAATCAACCTGAGGATTAAATATAAACATCGTTTGACATGTTTCTATGAACTTTACGGATACAATTTAGATTTTTTGTCTGCCTGTTTTGACTGCGTTTGAGCCTGTGGATTACTGAAGAAAACGCGCGAACAAAACTGAGGTTTTTGGATATAAAGAGACTTTATCGAACAAAAGGAACATTTATTGAGTAAATGAATGTCTGCTGAGTGCAACCATATGAAGATCATCAAAGGTAAGGGATTAATTTTATCTCTATTTCTGACTTGTATAACTCATCTACTTGGCTGGTTACTGTTTGTAATGATTTGTCTGCTGGTCTATGTTCTCAAATAATCATACGGTATGCTTTCGCTGTAAAGCATTTTTTAAATCTGACACCGTGGTTGGATTCACAAGAAGTTAATCTTTAAACCTATGTAAAATATGTTTTGTTTTCTGAATTTTTATAATGAGTATTTCTGTATTTGAATTTGGCGCCCAGCAGTTTCATTGGTTGTTGAAGAGGTGGGACGCTAACGTCTCACGTACCCTAGAGAGGATTTATGTGTGTTCATGTGATATCTGGTGACTCAAACATTACAACAAAATCAATGGGCTAAAAAACCTAGCTCAAAAATGTTAGCTGACATGAGCTAGTTGATCTGGATATTTTAATAGCTCTCTAAGGTCTGCAATGTCTGAAATGACAAGAGGAAAACAACTACCCAATTTCGAAATTGCACCTTGTGCATTCTACTATTACAACTTTCAAGAGTAAGTTGAAAGCCTGACTGAGTTTCTTAAAATATTACTGAATACATTCAAAGGCAAAATAACAAATTGATTACATGTAAAGTACGCTAAACACAACATTTAGACAATTCATTTCAGTTGTCGATGTGTTCAGAGAGTCCTGGTTAACGCCCAGGTTGGGGCAAGGTGAGGGATGGAAGCAACACTGTTACACATGGCCAGAGTGACATTCCTAATTAAAAATAGTAGATTGGTAGTATAGTACAGCACATCAGAAGAATAGACATCCTTAATGTTATGTTATTGAACAGGCTGTGTTAGCGGCCTATGATCCTGTTAAAAAACATTATGTGTGGGTACCCTCTAGCCTTGCACTCTACATTGTAGAAGTGGTACATTCAGAAAGTATTCAGACGCCTTGACTTTTTAAACATTTTGTTAAGTCTTATTCTAAAATTGAATGAATTGTTTTTTCCCCTCGTCAATAAACACACAATACCCCATAATGACAAAGCAAAACATGTTTTTAGAAACGTTAGTAAATGTATAATTGTTTTTTTACGTAAATATTACATTTACACAAGTATTCAGACCCTTTACACAGTACTTATAGAAGCACCTTTGGCAGCGATTACAGCCTCGAGTCTTCTTGGGTATGATGCTACAAGCTTGGCACATTGGTATTTGGGGAGTTTCTCCCTTTCTCTGCAGATCCTCTCAAGCTGTGTCAGGTCTGGATGGGGAGCATCGCTAAACAGCTATTTTCAGGTTTCTCTGGAGATTTTGGATCGGATTCAAGTCCGGGCTCTGGCTGAGCCACTCAAGGACATTCAGAGACTTGTCTCGAAGCCATTCCTGCGTTGTCTTGGCTGTGTGCTTAGGGTCATTGTCCTGTTGGAAGTTGAACCTTCACCCCAGTCTGAGGTCCTAAGCCCCCTGAGAAGGTTGAGGAGTGGCTTCCGTCTGGCCATTCTACCATAAAGGCCTGATTTAGTGGAGTTCTGCAGAGTTGGTTGTCCTTCTGAAGGTTCTTCCATCTCCACAGAGGAACTCTGAAGCTCTGTCAGAGTGACCATCGGGTTCTTGGTCACCTCCCTGACAAGGCCCTTCTACCTTGATTGCTCAGTTTGCCGTGCGGCCAGCTCTAGGAAGAGTGGTATTGGTTCCAAACTTCTTCCATTTAAGAATGATGGAGGCCACTGTGTTTCCTATGGACCTTCAATGCTGCAGAATTTGTTTGTACCCTTCCCCATATCTGTGCCTCGACACAATCCTGTCTCTGAGCTCTACGGACAATTCCTTCGATCTCATGGGTTGTTTTTGCTCTGACATGCATTGTCAACTGTGGACCTTGTACAGTATAGACAGGTGTGTGCCTTTCTAAATCACGTCCAATCAATGAATATACCACAGTTGGACTCCAATCAAGTTGTAGAAACATCTCAAGGATGATCAATGGAAACAGGATGTACCTGAGCTCAATTTGAGGCTCATAGCAAAAGGTCTGAATACTTCTGTAAATAAGGTATTCCTATAAAAACCTGTTTTTCGCTTTGTCATTATATGGTATTGTATGTAGATTGATGAGGATTTGTAGTATTCTATCCATTTTTGAATAAGGCTGTAACGTAACAAAATGTAGAAAAAGAAAAGGGGTCTGAACTACTTTCTGAATGCACTGTTTGTGACAACACCAATGGGCTGGGAAGGCAAAACTATCAGATCTATCATTAAAGTTTTCGCAGGAGTTTGTGTGCTATGTATTGTGTGCCATGTACAATAAATTGTCATGCCTGCTCCCGCTCCACCTCCCTGGAGCTTGAGTGTGCCAGGCTGCCCATCATTACGCACACCTGTCACCTTTGTTACCCGCACTTCAATGGACTCACCTGTACTCCTTCACGTTTGATTGCCTTCCCTATATCTGTCTGTTCCTCTGTTTCATCCCCGTGTCAGCATTAATGTCCAGACGCTGTCCTGTCCTGTTTCACGTCTGTTTAATAATTACATGTTCACTCCCTGTACTTGCATCTCGTCTCCAAGCATCTGTCCTTACAGAATGCTGACACCACAATTTGAAGCATTAGGGAGTTTTTGTTTTTTGTTTTTGTAAGTGATGTCGGGTCCGAGTGCCGCTGCCGATGTAACCGGGGGTGCCTCAGCTGGCTCGTCGGGCTTCCACGCCTTAGCTGGCTCGAGAGGTCTCCTTGCCTCGGTTGGCTTGGCAGGCTCCCATCCCCCGTCATCCTCAGCCGGCTCGTCGGGCTCCCATGCCTCAGCCAGCCTGTCAGGCTTCTACGCCTAAGCGGGATCGTCAGAGTTTCACGCCTCAGACGGATCATCGGACTCTTACACCTCAGCCGCTCGTCAGGCGCCCACGCCTCAGCGGGATAGTCGGGCTTTCACACATCAGCCGGATCATCGGGCTCCCACGCCTCAGCCGGCTCTTTGGGCTCCCATGCTTCAGCTGGCTCTGTCCTTACAATAAATAAATGGTTCAGTGAAACTAATCCAAAGCCTTTGACAAAGGAACGGTTTCCCCGAACATATGACCTAATGAGAGAAAACAGAGAATTACTCTGGACCTTAAGTCCTAGCTATAGTCTAAAACCTAGGCCCAGAGCTATTCCTGCTCAGGTAAAAGTGAGAACCCTTATTGTCACTCTAGGCTATCCTAGGCCTTCAGTACACTTTCAGGTCCTGCACTCCCAGAGGCAATGACAGAAGGTGGGCATCCCAAATGGCACTCTATTGCCTATATAGTGCACCACCTTTGACCAGAGGGCTCGGGTCAATATAGGGAATAGGGTACCAGTTGGTATGCAGTGAAGACCAGCCGTGCCTCTC
>NW_024058871.1:0-45079 GCF_016432855.1 Salvelinus namaycush
TTTTTAAACCTAAAGGGGTCATATAATTCTAAATCAAATAGCTGAATGATACTTGGTTCTGACCGTGTTAAAACAATTCAGAGGGTTTTAAGGGGTGTCCGTTATAAAGGTTCAGACTATCGTCTAAAGCATCTGACCAAGAACGAGAAACAATATTTTGTAACTGGACATTTTTGTTTCAGCTTTAGTGGAATTTTCCGCTCTGTCTGGCCCCACATTCCTCTTTTGCGTTCTGTATCAACTATTTTTTGAGATAGGCTATAGCAAATAGGGGAATTACTCTGCCCTGCTGTGCTCTGTGAGACTCTGTTCTTTACTGCGGGGCGTCGTTCAAGTTCAAATAGGCTGAACCATCATGTCACATCACCATATCGTCACCATTGACGATGGCTGTCGATCATTGTCGATAGACGATGCGGTCGTAAAATCGCCCAGCTCTGTGGATGACGGTGGCGGGGGCTACAGTGAGTCTATAATAGAGATGTGTGTGTGTGTGTGTGTGTGTGTGTGTGTGTGTGTGTGTGTGTGTGTGTGTGTGTGTGTGTGTGTCGTCCTTGCTTAGGTGAGTCTGGGATGACTGTGGCGGGGGGGCTCACAGTGAGTATATAATAAGAGATGTGTGTGGGGTGTGTGTGTGTCCTCTGCTAGGGAGTCTGTGGCAGAATGTGGCGGGGGGGTTACACAGTGAGTCCATCAGCAGAAGATGTGTGGGAGCTCCAGAACTAGTCTGACCCTCTTTGATCATAGTGGACCCCAAGGACGACGCAGACGAGTCAGGAGCGAAAACAGAGACGTTTCCGTGCTCAAAACTCTGCAGCCAAGTCAGATCTGCATATGAAACATGTTCAGATTCGAGGTGGCGTAACCTCTACCTCCGTACTGACACTACCTGACCATCAACCCTGACAGCCACAGTCAGCCTCTGGAGCTCCTGAAACATTGTTTCAGATTCTTAGGTGGGTACCCTCTACCTCCGTTACCTGACCTCTGACCCCTAACCCTGCAGCCAAGTCAGCCCTGTACCTAACTATGTTCAGATTCCTGGGGAAAGTATAACCCTAAACCAGCTGAGAGAAAACCCTCCTAGAGAGAAACACTCCTGGAGAGATTAGAGCTAACCCTCCTGTAGGTTTTTAACTCCAAAACCCTTTGTTTCATGGAGAGAGACCCTCTTGTAGGTTTTAACTCCAACCTTGTCTGGAGATGAATGGAGACCCTCCTGTAGGTTTTTAACTCCAACCCTGTTCCCTGGAGAGATCACCCGACCTGTAGGTTTTAACACTCCAACCCTGTTCCTGGAGATGAGACCCTCCTGTAGGTTTTAACTCCAAACCTGTTCCTGGAGAAGACCCTACTGTAGGTTTTTTAACTCCACAACCCTGTTACTGGAGAAGGAGCAAACCATCCTGTAGCGATTTAACTCACAACCCTGTTCATGGGAGAGAGAACCTCCTGTAGGTTTCAAACGACAACCCTGTTCCTGGAGAGAGACCTCTAATGTAGGTTTTAACTAATTCACACCCTGTTACATGGAAGAGACCTCATGTAGGTTTAAATCAAACTCATGTTCCTGGAGAGGATCCCTCTCTGTAGGTTTTAACTCCAACCACCTGTTCATGGAGAGAGGACCTACTGTAGGTTTAACTCCAACCCTGTTCCTGGAGAGATACAACCTGTAGTTTCACTCCCAAACCCTGTTCGCTGGAAGAAGAGACCTCCTGTAGGTTTTAACTCCACCCGTTCCTGTGAGAGAAACACTCATGTAGGTTTAACTCCAACCACTCTTAGGTTTTAACTCCAACCCTGTTCCTGGAGAGATACCCTCCTGTAGGTTTTTTTAACTCCAACCTTTGTTCCGGAGGGAGGACCCTCCTGTATGGTTTTAACCTCCAACCCTGTTCCTGGAGAGATACCCTCCGTAGTTTGAACTCAACCCTGTTCTGGAGAGAGACCCTCCTGTAGGTTTTAAACTCCTACCCTGTTCCTGGAGAGATACCTACTCGTAGGTTTTAAATCCTACCCCTGTTCCTGGAGAGCGACTCCTGTAGGTTTTAACTCCCTACCCTGTTCCTGGAGAGATACCCTCCTGGAGGTTTTAACTAGAACTCCTGTTCCTGGGGAGAGAGACCCTCCTGTAGGTTTAACTCCTACCTGTTCGGAGAGACACCTAATGTAGGTTTTAACTCCTACCCGTGTCCCTGGAGAGAGAACCTCCTGTAGGTTTAAATCTACCTGTTCCTGGAGAGAAAACCCCCGTAGGAGTTTCTAAACTGCCAAACCCCTCGTTCCCTGCAAGAGAGAGCACACCCTACACCCTCCTGTAGGTTTTAACTCCAACCTGTTCATGGAGAGAAACCCTCCTGTAGGTTTTAAACTCCAACCCCTGTTCCTGGAGAGGATAGAGACACTACGTTGGTTTTTAACTCAACCTGTTTCATGGAGAGAGACCCTCCTGTAGGTTTTTAACTCCAATCCCTGTGTCACTGGAGAGAAACCCTCCGTGTTAGGTTATAACTCCAACCCTGTCCTGGAGGAGAGTGGGCAACGCGGACCCTCCTATGTAGGTTTTAACTCCAACCCCGTATGGGGTTTAATACAAACCCTGTTCCAGGGAGAGATTTACCCTCTGTAGGTTTAATCCAAACCCGCTGTCCGAGAGAGACCTCCTAGTAGGTTTGAAACTCCAACCCTGCTTCCTGGAGAGGAGAGACCCCTCCTGTATGTTAACTCCCAACCCCGTTCTGGAAGCAGACCAGCTTACCCCTCCTGTATGGTTTTAACTACGACACTGTTCCTGCGAGAGAGACATCTTGTAGGTTTTAACTCCGACACCTTGTTCCTGGAGAGAGACCCTCCCTGTACAGTTTAACCACAACCCTGTTCCTGGAGAAGAGACCCTCATGTAGGTTTTAACTCCAACCATGTTCATGAGAGAGAGACCCTATCCCTGTACGGTTTTAACTCAACCAGTTCCTGGAGGAGGAAAGAAACATCCTCGTAGGTTTTAACTCCACCCTGTTCCTGGAGAGAAACCCTCCTGTAGGTTTTTAACTCCGACCTGTTCCTGGAATCGAGGACCTCCGTAGGGGTTCTAATTTAACTTCCGACCCGGTCCTGGATAGAGCCACCTCCTGTAAGTTTTAACTCCAAACCCTGTTCCTGGAGAGATACCCTCCGTAGGTTTTTAACTCCACCCTGTCCTGGAGAGAAAACCCCATCCTGTAGGTTTCTTAACTCCAACCTGCATCAGAGAGACCCTCCTGTAGGTATATTAAATCCAAACCTGCTGTCCTGGAGGAGACCCTCCTGTAGAGGTTTTAAACTCCAACCCTGTCATGGAGAGAGACCCTCCTGTAGGTTTTAACTCAACCCTGTTCCTGGAGGAGATACCTATTGTAGTTTTTAACCTCCAACCCCGTTCCTGGAAGAGAAACCCTCCTGTAGTTCTAACTCCAACCACTGTTCCTGGAGAAGAAGCCCTCCTGTACGGTTTTTAAACTCCCTACCCTGTTCTGGAGCAGCGACCCTCCTGATAGGTTTTAACTCCAACCATGTTCCTGGAGAGAAACCCTCCTGTCAGTTCTTAACTCACACCATGTTCCTGGAGCAGAATACACTCATGTAGACGGTTTAACTCCCAACCCTGTTCCTGGAGAGATACCCTCATGTAGTTCTAACTCCCACCCTGTCCTAGGAGAGCGTACACTCCTGTAGGTTTTTAACTCCAACCCCGTTCCTCGGAAGAGAAACCCTACCTCAGGTTTTAACTCCAACCTCCTGTAGGTCTTTCAACTCAAACCCTCCTGTACGGTTTTAACTCCAAACCCTGTTCCTGGGACAGAGAGACCTCCTGATAGGTTTTAAACTCCAACCCCTGTCCTTGGAGAGAGGACCTCCTGTAAGTTTTAACTGCCAACCTGTGCCTGGAGAGAGACCCTTGCTAGGTTTAACTCAACCCTGTTCCTGGAGAGAAACCCTCTCTGTAGGTTTTAACTCAACCCTGTTCCTGGAGAAGAGACCTCCTGTAGGTTTTAAACTCCAACCCTGTTCCTGGAGGAGAACCTCCTGTAGGTTTTTAACCTACAACCCTGTTACTGGACGATGAGAACCCTCCTGTAGTTATAACCTCCAACCCTTGTTCCCTTGAGAGAAACCTCTGTAGGTTTTTAACTCAACCTGTTCTCGGAGAGAGGACCCCCTGTAGGTTTTAACCCAACCCTGTCCTGGACGAGAGGCACCCTCTCATGTTAGGTTTTAACTCCAAACCATTGTGCCTGAGAGAGACCCTCCTGTAGCGTGTGAACTCCAACCCTGTCCCTGCGAGAGAGACCATCCTGTAGGTTTGAACTCCAACCCTTGTTACATGGAGAGAGAACCCTCCCTGTAGGTTTTACTCCCACCCTGTATCACTGGAGAGAGGACCCTCCTGTAGGGTTTGAATCCAAACCCTGTTCATGAAGAGATACCCTCTGGAGGTTTACACTCCAACCCTGTTCCTGGAGAGAGATCCCTCCTGGAGTTTAACTCCAACCCTGTTCCTGGAGAGAAACCCTACTGTAGGTTTTAACTCCAACCCTGTTCCTGGAGAGAGACCCTCCTGTAGGTTTTAACTCCAACCCTGTTCCTGGAGAGATACCCTCCTGTAGGTTTTAACTCCAACCCTGTTCCTGGAGAGAGACAGGAGGGTCTCATTTGACTAGTTCTTCAAAGTAGATACGACATACTTTCAAAAAGTGTCTCTGTCCTTCTCATCGTTGTGTACCTTCCTCTCTTACGGTCTATACGGTGTGTGTGTGTGTGTATCTATCCTAACGTAGCAGGTGTAAAATGTGATAACCCATGTACAGAGATCTGATTATAATGAGGAGATGCTCATGTCTCCGTCCCTAACAATGGGAGTCGTTGTCCCGAAGGCAGGCGACAAGCTTAGGTCCAAAATAAACCCATAGAAACGCATTGGGTTTATTTATGACACATTTCAGCTGAGAGTGAAACCTCTGGCTTCGCCTCTTCCTGTGATCCGTCTCTTTCTATCTGATTATGGTCATTGTAGTTCATAAAGACGTTTCTGCACAGAACTCGGTTGAATATTTGCCTAATGAAAACTACAATTCAGCGTCCCACATCATCCTTGACTTGATTTCTCTGCAGAGAAACGGCGCATTGGGCTCACAAAAAACATGAATGAAATGGAATTCAAGTCATTGAACCGACATTGGTCAAATTAGTTGTTTAATAACCGAAACTCCTGAAATGTTGGTTAATCGCTCAGTCCTACCATCCGTACCGGATCTCCTCTGTCTCAACCCTAACCCAGTCTAATGTATCTCTGTCCTGTAGGAGTGCTCCTGGG
Source organism: Salvelinus namaycush (assembly GCF_016432855.1). NCBI lineage: Eukaryota > Metazoa > Chordata > Actinopteri > Salmoniformes > Salmonidae > Salvelinus > Salvelinus namaycush. The sequence continues at coordinate 5,354 of NW_024058871.1, forward strand.
CATAGCCATCCGTACTGGATCTCCTCTCAGTCTCAACCCTAACCCAGTCTAATGTATCTCTGTCCTGTAGGAGTGCTCCTGGGCATAGCCATCCGTACCGGATCTCCTCTCTGTCTCAACCCTAACCCAGTCTAATGTATCTCTGTCCTGTAGGAGTGCTCCTGGGCATAGCCATCCGTACCGGATCTCCTCTCAGTGTCAACCCTAACCCAGTCTAATGTATCTCTGTCCTGTAGGAGTGCTCCTGGGCATAGCCATCCGTACCGGATCTCCTCTCTGTCTCAACCCTAACCCAGTCTAATGTATCTCTGTCCTGTAGGAGTGCTCCTGGGCATAGCCATCCGTACTGGATCTCCTCTCTGTCTCAACCCTAACCCAGTCTAATGTATCTCTGTCCTGTAGGAGTGCTCCTGGGCATAGCCATCCGTACTGGATCTCCTCTCAGTCTCAACCTGGCTGAACCTGTCTGGAAACAGCTGGCTGGGATGAACCTCACCATCGCTGACCTTAGTGAGGTACTGTACCTGAAGTGTCTGCTCATGTGTGTGTCTGTGTTGATAAATAGGGTGTATCATGTTGGATAAATAGGGTGTATCGTGTTGATAAATAGGGTGTATCGTGTTGATAAATAGGGTGTATCATGTTGGATAAATAGGGTGTATCGTGTTGATAAATAGGGTGTATCGTGTTGATAAATAGGGTGTATCATGTTGGATAAATAGGGTGTATCGTGTTGATAAATAGGGTGTATCATGTTGGATAAATAGGGTGTATCGTGTTGATAAATAGGGTGTATCGTGTTGATAAATAGGGTGTATCATGTTGGATAAATAGGGTGTATCGTGTTGATAAATAGGGTGTATCATGTTGGATAAATAGGGTGTATCATGTTGGATAAATAGGGTGTATCGTGTTGATAAATAGGGTATATCATGTTGGATAAATAGGGTGTATCGTGTTGATAAATAGGGTGTATCGTGTTGATAAATAGGGTGTATCATGTTGGATAAATAGGGTGTATCGTGTTGATAAATAGGGTGTATCGTGTTGATAAATAGGGTGTATCATGTTGGATAAATAGGGTGTATCGTGTTGATAAATAGGGTGTATCATGTTGGATAAATAGGGTGTATCAGGTTGATAAATAGGGTGTATCAGGTTGAATAAATAGGGTGTATCATGTTGGATAAATAGGGTATATCAGGTTGAATAAATAGGGTGTATCAGGTTGAATAAATAGGGTATATCAGGTTGAATAAATAGGGTGTATCAGGTTGATAAATAGGGTGTATCATGTTGGATAAATAGGGCGTATCGTGTTGGATAAATAGGGTGTATCGTGTTGATAAATAGGGCGTATCGTGTTGATAAATAGGGTGTATCAGGTTGATAAATAGGGTGTATCGTGTTGGATAAATAGGGTGTATCAGGTTGGATAAATAGGGTGTATCGTGTTGATAAATAAGGTGTATCGTGTTGATAAATAGGGTGTATCGTGTTGATAAATAGGGTGAATCGTGTTGGATAAATAGGGTGTATCGTGTTGATAAATAGGGCGTATCGTGTTGATAAATAGGGCGTATCGTGTTGATAAATAGGGCGTATCGTGTTGATAAATAGGGTATATCAGGTTGAATAAATAGGGTATATCAGGTTGAATAAATAGGGTATATCAGGTTGAATAAATAGGGTGTATCAGGTTGAATAAATAGGGTATATCAGGTTGAATAAATAGGGTGTATCAGGTTGATAAATAGGGTATATCAGGTTGAATAAATAGGGTATATCAGGTTGAATAAATAGGGTATATCAGGTTGAATAAATAGGGTGTATCAGGTTGATAAATAGGGTGTATCGGGTTGATAAATAGGGTGTATCGGGTTGATAAATAGGGTGTATCGGGTTGATAAATAGGGTGTATCGGGTTGATAAATAGGGTGTATCGGGTTGATAAATAGGGTGTATCGGGTTGATAAATAGGGTGTATCGGGTTGATAAATAGGGTGTATCGTGTTGATAAATAGGGTGTATCGTGTTGATAAATAGGGTGTGTCGTGTTGATAAATAGGGCGTATCGTGTTGATAAATAGGGCGTATCGTGTTGATAAATAGGGCGTATCGTGTTGATAAATAGGGCGTATCGTGTTGATAAATAGGGTGTATCGTGTTGAATAAATAGGGTGTATCGTGTTGATAAATAGGGCGTATCGTGTTGATAAATAGGGCGTATCGTGTTGATAAATAGGGCGTATCGTGTTGATAAATAGGGCGTATCGTGTTGATAAATAGGGCGTATCGTGTTGATAAATAGGGCGTATCGTGTTGATAAATAGGGCGTATCGTGTTGATAAATAGGGTGTATCGTGTTGATAAATAGGGCGTATCGTGTTGATAAATAGGGCGTATCGGGTTGATAAATAGGGCGTATCGGGTTGATAAATAGGGCGTATCGTGTTGATAAATAGGGCGTATCGTGTTGATAAATAGGGCGTATCGTGTTGATAAATAGGGCGTATCGTGTTGATAAATAGGGCGTATCGTGTTGAATAAATAGGGTGTATCAGGTTGAATAAATAAGTGATAAAATAAAAAGTGCTGTGTGTGTGTTGGGAGGGAGGGAGGGGTGCTGTGTGTGTGTGTGTTGGGAGGGGTGCTGTGTGTGTGTGTTGGGAGTGAGGGGTGCTGTGTGTGTGTTGGGAGGGAGGGAGGGAGGGAGGGGTGCTGTGTGTGTGTTGGGAGGGAGGGAGGGAGGGGTGCTGTGTGTGTGTTGGGAGGGGTGCTGTGTGTGTGTTGGGAGGGAGGGAGGGGTGCTGTGTGTGTGTGTTGGGAGGGGTGCTGTGTGTGTGTGTTGGGAGGGAGGGAGGGGTGCTGTGTGTGTGTGTTGGGAGGGAGGGAGGGGTGCTGTGTGTGTGTGTTGGGAGGGAGGGGTGCTGTGTGTGTGTGTTGGGAGTGAGGGGTGCTGTGTGTGTGTTGGGTGGGAGGGAGGGAGGGAGGGGTGCTGTGTGTGTGTTGGGTGGGAGGGGGGAGGGGTGCTGTGTGTGTGTTGGGTGGGAGGGAGGGAGGGAGGGGTGCTGTGTGTGTGTTGGGTGGGAGGGAGGGAGGGAGGGAGGGAGGGAGGGAGGGAGGGAGGGAGGGAGGGAGGGAGGGAGGGAGGGGTGCTGGATATGGAGCGAAATGGAAACATAATGTGGCCTGAGTGAAAACTTCACGGAACTTTTCCTGAAACTAAACCTTCCAGATGTAAACGATTATACACACACTGCATGTCACACCTTGTTTAACTCTAAATGTGTTATATAAAGCTGTAGTGTGATCAGAGGAATACAGTGTTGACTACATACACCTTCTACTGTAGTTAACATGGGGAACTAACCACAAATTGGTATGAAATTGTATTTGCAAGGGTAATTAAAAGGTCTTAACAAGTATTAACATTTAGCCGGTCAAATCGAATTCTGCAGATACCCTCTAATGACAGTTAAAAAGGTCTATAGTCAAGATTTCCCAGAAGTCAGTTACTTGTATTATATTGTGTACACACACATGTAGTGAACAAACAGATGTACAAAAAGCCTCGTCTATCTTCATTAGGTGACCTCATGACACCATCTTGTGAACAGCTACGGTGATGGTTCCATGTGTTCTCACTAGAATATTCCCTGAATCTGACTCCAGGCACACTGTGGCATATGCTGCTCTACAATGATTCAACTGCTTTGTATTTCGTTAGTGTAAATTCAAACAAAAGCAACTAGCTAAAACATTACTGTTATTCAGCCAATACAAGTTAATGGTTTAAATGCAGTTTCTGCTTGTATAACTTTGTTCTGTGGGGTTAACATGGAGTCAAGTGAATCCTGTTTTTGTGTGTTTTAAAAATGTGGCACTACATGTGTGTGTACATCCCATCTTCAGCCTCGGTGCTTGTTGTGTGACTGTGTGTGACTAGTGTGTACTGTGTGCGTCTCTCCTGCGTCCCACGCTGTAATCATGAGCCTCTGCAACGTGTTCAGCCTGACCGTGATACAGGATGAGGCTGTTTCCTCACAAAGCCTCTGTTGTCACGCGGGTTTTAGCCCCGAAGCTTTACTAAAGGTTACACAGGGAATTTACCCAGCGCCAGAATACAGCGAGATAGCATCACTCACACTCAGGCATACTGTGTATACACACTGATCGTAATCAGAGAGGACTCGCATGCTAAATAGGAGTTATGACTTTCACTTAAAACTATGTCAAAAAATGTATTCCTTTGTTAAGAGCCAACTCTCATGGGATTCCCGTTCAAGGTCTCCCAGACTGTAGAGATGGACAGTACAGTGAAAAACACAAATGTAGATGGGGAGAAACACACAGAACTAAAGTCAAGGCCACCGGTCTTTTCACACTTGTATTTGAATGAAGTGTTCTTTCCTCTTCAGGTGGATAAAGACTTCATCCCTGGCCTGATGTACATCAGAGACAACGAGGCCACGACTGAGGAGTTTGAGGGCATGACTCTCCCCTTCACAGTCCCTAACGCCAGCGGACAGGACATTCAGCTCAGCTCTAAATACTCCCACATCACCCTGGAGAACAGGGCCGAGTACGTCCGCCTCGCCATCAACTACAGGTGAGAACAACTACATACCACCAGTGTTCCCTCTAAGCTGCGTACTCTACCGATCACCAGTGTTCCCTCTAAGCTGCGTGCTATTGATCACCAGTGTTCCCTCTAAGCTGCGTACTCTACCGATCACCAGTGTTCCCTCTAAGCTGCGTGCTATTGATCACCAGTGTTCCCTCTAAGCTGCACGTGCTATTGATCACCAGTGTTCCCTCTAAGCTGCACGTGCTATTGATCACCAGTGTTCCTTCTAAGCTGCACGTGCTATTGATCACCAGTGTTCCCTCTAAGCTGCGTGCTACTGATCACCAGTGTTCCCTCTAAGCTACGCGCTACCGATCACCAGTGTTCCCTCTAAGCTGCGTGCTACTGATCACCAGTGTTCCCTCTAAGCTGCACGTGCTATTGATCACCAGTGTTCCCTCTAAGCTGCGCGCTACCGATCACCAGTGTTCCCTCTAAGCTGCGCGCTACCGATCACCAGTGTTCCCTCTAAGCTGCGTACTCTACCGATCACCAGTGTTCCCTCTAAGCTGCGTGCTACTGATCACCAGTGTTCCCTCTAAGCTGCGTGCTATTGATCACCAGTGTTCCTTCTAAGCTGCACGTGCTATTGATCACCAGTGTTCCCTCTAAGCTGCGTGCTACTGATCACCAGTGTTCCCTCTAAGCTGCACGTGCTATTGATCACCAGTGTTCCCTCTAAGCTGCACGTGCTATTGATCACCAGTGTTCCCTCTAAGCTACGCGCGCGACCGATCACCAGTGTTCCCTCTAAGCTGCGTGCTACTGATCACCAGTGTTCCCTCTAAGCTGCACGTGCTATTGATCACCAGTGTTCCCTCTAAGCTGCGCGCTACCGATCACCAGTGTTCCCTCTAAGCTGCGCGCTACCGATCACCAGTGTTCCCTCTAAGCTGGCTGCTACCGATCACCAGTGTTCCCTCTAAGCTGCGCGCTACCGATCACCAGTGTTCCCTCTAAGCTGCGCGCTACCGATCACCAGTGTTCCCTCTAAGCTGCGTACTCTACCGATCACCAGTGTTCCCTCTAAGCTGCGTACTCTACCGATCACCAGTGTTCCCTCTAAGCTGCGTACTCTACCGATCACCAGTGTTCCCTCTAAGCTGGCTGCTACTGATCACCAGTGTTCCCTCTAAGCTACGCGCTACCGATCACCAGTGTTCCCTCTAAGCTGCGCGCTACCGATCACCAGTGTTCCCTCTAAGCTGCGCGCTACCGATCACCAGTGTTCCCTCTAAGCTGCGTACTCTACCGATCACCAGTGTTCCCTCTAAGCTGCGTACTCTACCGATCACCAGTGTTCCCTCTAAGCTGCGTACTCTACCGATCACCAGTGTTCCCTCTAAGCTGCGTACTCTACCGATCACCAGTGTTCCCTCTAAGCTGGCTGCTACTGATCACCAGTGTTCCCTCTAAGCTACGCGCTACCGATCACCAGTGTTCCCTCTAAGCTGCGCGCTACCGATCACCAGTGTTCCCTCTAAGCTGCGCGCTACCAATCACCAGTGTTCCCTCTAAGCTGGCTGCTACCGATCACCAGTGTTCCCTCTAAGCTGCGCGTGCTACTGATCCCCAGTGTTCCCTCTAAGCTGCGCGCTACCAATCACCAATGTTCCCTCTAAGCTGGCTGCTACTGATCACCAATGTTCCCTCTAAGCTGGCTGCTACTGATCACCAATGTTCCCTCTAAGCTGCGTACTCTACCGATCCCCAGTGTTCCCTCTAAGCTACGCGCGTGACCGATCACCAATGTTCCCTCTAAGCTGCGTACTCTACCGATCCCCAGTGTTCCCTCTAAGCTGGCTGCTACTGATCACCAATGTTCCCTCTAAGCTACGTACTCTACCGATCCCCAGTGTTCCCTCTAAGCTACGCGCGTGACCGATCACCAATGTTCCCTCTAAGCTACGTACTCTACCGATCCCCAGTGTTCCCTCTAAGCTACGCGCGTGACCGATCACCAATGTTCCCTCTAAGCTGCGTACTCTACCGATCCCCAGTGTTCCCTCTAAGCTACGCGCGTGACCGATCACCAATGTTCCCTCTAAGCTGGCTGCTACCGATCACCAGTGTTCCCTCTAAGCTACGCGCGTGACCTATCACCAGTGTTCCCTCTAAGCTGGCTGCTACCGATCACCAGTGTTCCCTCTAAGCTGGCTGCTACCGATCACCAGTGTTCCCTCTAAGCTGGCTGCTACCGATCACCAGTGTTCCCTCTAAGCTACGCGCGTGACCTATCACCAGTGTTCCCTCTAAGCTGGCTGCTACTGATCACCAGTGTTCCCTCTAAGCTGCGCGCTACCAATCACCAGTGTTCCCTCTAAGCTGCGTACTCTACCGATCACCAGTGTTCCCTCTAAGCTGCGTACTCTACCGATCACCAGTGTTCCCTCTAAGCTACGCGCTACCGATCACCAATGTTCCCTCTAAGCTACGCGCTACCGATCACCAATGTTCCCTCTAAGCTGCGTACTCTACTGATCACCAGTGTTCCCTCTAAGCTGCGCGCTACCGATCACCAATGTTCCCTCTAAGCTGCGCGCGCGACCGATCACCAATGTTCCCTCTAAGCTTCGTACGCTACTGATCACCAATATTCCCTCTAAGCTGTGTGAGACCGATCACCAGTGTTCCCTCTAAGCTACGCGCGCTATTGATCACCAGTGTTCCCTCTAAGCTGCGTGAGACCGATCACCAGTGTTCCCTCTAAGCTACGCGCGCGACCGATCACCAGTGTTCCCTCTAAGCTGCGCGTGCTATTGATCACCAGTGTTCCCTCTAAGCTGCGTGCACTACCGATCACCAGTGTTCCCTCTAAGCTGCGCGCGACCGATCACCAGTGTTCCCTCTAAGCTGCATGCGCTACTGATCACCAATGTTCAGAGTTGTCCCCTTTAGTTAAAACTATCAACGTTTTGCTCTGCTGTGAGAATGGTGCTCGAATCAACACAATATTATTCACTTTCAATGTAACATACCGAAACACAACTAACTATCCAAGAGATGTTGTTGTAGGCAGAACGCATCAGATTCTATTGCCAAGACTCAGCCAGTACTCTACACAGACCGGTGCAGTATAACCAATCAGAGCTGCAGTAGGCCTATATGCAAATAGACCATTGCCATATATGGATCTGTGCCATTTACTTTGAACTGGACTGTGTTTACAGCATTAGCGGTCGTGACTAGCTGAACTGGACTGTGTTTACAGCGTGAGCGGTCGTGACTAGCTGAACTGGACTGTGTTTACAGCATGAGCGGTCGTGACTAGCTGAACTGGACTGTTTACAGCATGAGCGGTCGTGACTAGCTGAACTGGACTGTGTTTACAGCATGAGCAGTCGTGACTAGCTGAACTGGACTGTGTTTACAGCATGAGCGGTCGTGACTAGCTGAACTGGACTGTGTTTACAGCATGAGCGGTCGTGACTAGCTGAACTGGACTGTGTTTACAGCATGAGCAGTCGTGACTAGCTGAACTGGACTGTGTTTACAGCTGTGGTCGTGACTAGCTGAACTGGACTGTGTTTACAGCATGAGCAGTCGTGACTAGCTGAACTGGACTGTGTTTACAGCATGAGCAGTCGTGACTAGCTGAACTGGACTGTGTTTACAGCTGCGGTCGTGACTAGCTGAACTGGACTGTGTTTACAGCTGTGGTCGTGACTAGCTGAACTGGACTGTGTTTACAGCATGAGCGGTCGTGACTAGCTGAACTGGACTGTGTTTACAGCATGAGCAGTCGTGACTAGCTGAACTGGACTGTGTTTACAGCATGAGCGGTTGTGAGTCCATGTGATTTGAGATCAAAGCAAGAGCTGCATGTAGCCACGTGTTGTTCCTATTTTGTAAAGTAGTTTCTTGCATCAACCATCACAGCAGCATTTTCAGTCACATCCTTCAAATCAATATCAAATGTATTTATAAAGCCCTTCTTACATCAGCTGACATCTCAAAATGCTGTACGGAAACCCAGCCTAAAACCCCAAACAGCAAGCAATGCAGGTGTAGAAGCACGGTGGCTAGGAAAAACTCCCTAGAAAGGCCAGAACCTAGGAAGAAACCTAGAGAGGAACCACCAGAGGGAGGAGGTGTAGTTCCTATGTAGTCCACCAGAGGCAGGTGTAGAAGCACGGTGGCTAGGAAAAACTCCCTAGAAAGGCCAGAACCTAGGAAGAAACCTTTTCTGTCTCTCACTGTTCAAATAAACCTACCATTAAAATTATAGACTGATACTTGCTTTGTCAGTGGGCAAACGTACAAAATCAGCAGGGGATCAAATACTTGTTTCCCATCACTGTAACTGTAGGGATTTCTTTTCTCTCTAATCCTCCTGGTTTTACCACGTGTCCCTGTCTGTCTCCCCCAGGCTCCATGAGTTTGATGAGCAGGTGTCAGCTGTGAGGGAAGGGATGGCTCGGGTCGTACCTGTCCCTCTGCTCTCCCTCTTCACTGGATATGAGCTAGAGACAATGGTAAGTACACACAGAGCTAGTTTACAGTAAAGAGGGATGGATACTGTTGAATGTTCCCACAGTTGTATTGTGCAACATTCTGATTCAGGCGTTAATAGCATCTAGAATCCTATGTGGCTTCATGAAGGCTATATGGAACTCTGGCATCATGTTGGTTTTCTCTGTCTCTGTCTCTCTGTCTCGCTCTCTCTGTCTCGCTCTCTCTGTCTCGCTCTCTCTGTCTCGCTCTCTCTGTCTCGCTCTCTCTGTCTCGCTCTCTCTGTCTCTCTCTCTCTGTCTCGCTCTCTCTGTCTCGCTCTCTCTGTCTCGCTCTCTCTGTCTCGCTCTCTCTGTCTCGCTCTCTCTGTCTCGCTCTCTCTGTCTCGCTCTCTCTGTCTCGCTCTCTCTGTCTCTGTCTCTCTCTCTCTGTCTCGCTCTCTCTGTCTCGCTCTCTCTGTCTCTCTCTCTCTGTCTCGCTCTCTCTGTCTCGCTCTCTCTGTCTCGCTCTCTCTGTCTCGCTCTCTCTGTCTCGCTCTCTCTGTCTCGCTCTCTCTGTCTCGCTCTCTCTGTCTCGCTCTCTCTGTCTCGCTCTCTCTGTCTCGCTCTCTCTGTCTCTCTCTCTCTGTCTCTATCTTTCTCTGTCTCTCTCTCTCTCTCTCTGTCTCTCTATCTTTCTCTGTCTCTCTCTCTCTGTCTCGCTCTCTCTGTCTCTCTCTCTCTGTCTCGCTCTCTCTGTCTCGCTCTCTCTGTCTCGCTCTCTCTGTCTCGCTCTCTCTGTCTCGCTCTCTCTGTCTCGCTCTCTCTGTCTCGCTCTCTCTGTCTCGCTCTCTCTGTCTCGCTCTCTCTGTCTCGCTCTCTCTCTCTCTCTCTCTCTGTCTCGCTCTCTCTGTCTCTATCTATCTCTGTCTCTCTCTCTCTCTGTTACCCTATCTGGGCCCTGGTCTGTTACCCTATCTGGGCCCTGGTCGTAAGTAGTGAACTGTAAGGAATAGGGAGCCATTAGGGACTCATTTTGTCCATCACTCTCCCTCCTGTCCTCTGTGTCCAGGTGTGTGGTAGTCCAGACATCCCCCTCCACCTGTTGAAGTCAGTAGCCACCTATAAAGGTGTGGAGCCTACCTCTCCTCTCATCCACTGGTTCTGGGAGGTCATGGAGTCCTTCTCCAACACAGAGCGATCTCTGTTTCTGCGCTTCGTCTGGGGACGGACACGCCTCCCACGCACCATCGCTGACTTCAGGGGACGAGACTTCGTTGTCCAGGTGAGAACTTGTCAGTCAGCCAGGCAGCCAGGCAATTAATCAATCAATCTCTTGTCCCAGACATTTGAATCAGTTGAACCTCTCTGGTACCATACAGGAACCATACGTATCTAGATATATGGACTGGTACCACACAGGAACGATACGTATCTAGATACATGGACTGGTACCACACAGGAACCATACGTATCTAGATACATGGACTGGTACCATACAGGAACCATACGTATCTAGATACATGGACTGGTACCACACAGGAACCATACGTATCTAGATACATGGACTGGTACCACACAGGAACATATATGGACAAACCAGCATAGGTATAACACACACTGACTAACGAGATGGTATAACACACACTGACTAACGAGATGGTATAACACACACTGACTAACGAGATGGTATAACACACACTGACTAACGAGATGGTATAACACACACTGACTAACGAGATGGTATAACACACAATGACTAACGAGATGGTATAACACACACTGACTAACGAGATGGTATAACACACACTGACTAACGAGATGGTATAACACACACTGACTAACGAGGTGGTATAACACACACTGACTAACGAGATGGTATAACACACACTGACTAACGAGATGGTATAACACACACTGACTAACGAGGTGGTATAACACACACTGACTAACGAGGTGGTATAACACACACTGACTAACGAGATGGTATAACACACACTGACTAACGAGATGGTATAACACACACTGACTAACGAGATGGTATAACACACACTGACTAACGAGATGGTATAACACACACTGACTAACGAGATGGTATAACACACACTGACTAACGAGGTGACAAACCAGCATAGGTATAACACACACTGACTAACGAGATGGTATAACACACACTGACTAACGAGGTGGTATAACACACACTGACTAACGAGATGGTATAACACACACTGACTAACGAGATGACAAACCAGCATAGGTATAACACACACTGACTAACGAGATGACAAACCAGCATAGGTATAACACACACTGACTAACGAGATGGTATAACACACACTGACTAACGAGATGGTATAACACACACTGACTAACGAGATGGTATAACACACACTGACTAACGAGATGGTATAACACACACTGACTAACGAGATGGTATAACACACACTGACTAACGAGATGGTATAACACACACTGACTAACGAGGTGGTATAACACACACTGACTAACGAGATGGTATAACACACACTGACTAACGAGATGGTATAACACACACTGACTAACGAGGTGGTATAACACACACTGACTAACGAGATGGTATAACACACACTGACTAACGAGGTGGTATAACACACACTGACTAACGAGATGGTATAACACACACTGACTAACGAGATGGTATAACACACTGACTAACGAGGTGGTATAACACACACTGACTAACGAGATGGTATAACACACACTGACTAACGAGATGGTATAACACACAATGACTAACGAGATGGTATAACACACACTGACTAACGAGATGGTATAACACACACTGACTAACGAGATGGTATAACACACACTGACTAACGAGATGGTATAACACACACTGACTAACGAGATGGTATAACACACACTGACTAACGAGGTGGTATAACACACACTGACTAACGAGATGGTATAACACACACTGACTAACGAGATGGTATAACACACACTGACTAACGAGATGGTATAACACACACTGACTAACGAGGTGGCAAACCAGCATAGGTATAACACACACTGACTAACGAGATGGTATAACACACACTGACTAACGAGATGGTATAACACACACTGACTAACGAGATGGTATAACACACACTGACTAACGAGATGGTATAACACACACTGACTAACGAGATGGTATAACACACACTGACTAACGAGATGGTATAACACACACTGACTAACGAGATGGTATAACACACACTGACTAACGAGATGGTATAACACACACTGACTAACGAGATGGTATAACACACACTGACTAACGAGATGGTATAACACACACTGACTAACGAGATGGTATAACACACAATGACTAACGAGATGGTATAACACACACTGACTAACGAGATGGTATAACACACACTGACTAACGAGATGGTATAACACACACTGACTAACGAGGTGGTATAACACACACTGACTAACGAGATGGTATAACACACACTGACTAACGAGATGGTATAACACACACTGACTAACGAGGTGGTATAACACACACTGACTAACGAGGTGGTATAACACACACTGACTAACGAGGTGGTATAACACACACTGACTAACGAGATGGTATAACACACACTGACTAACGAGATGGTATAACACACACTGACTAACGAGATGGTATAACACACACTGACTAACGAGATGGTATAACACACACTGACTAACGAGGTGACAAACCAGCATAGGTATAACACACACTGACTAACGAGATGGTATAACACACACTGACTAACGAGGTGGTATAACACACACTGACTAACGAGATGGTATAACACACACTGACTAACGAGGTGACAAACCAGCATAGGTATATCACACACTGACTAACGAGGTGACAAACCAGCATAGGTATAACACACACTGACTAACGAGATGGTATAACACACACTGACTAACGAGATGGTATAACACACACTGACTAACGAGATGGTATAACACACACTGACTAACGAGATGGTATAACACACACTGACTAACGAGATGGTATAACACACACTGACTAACGAGATGGTATAACACACACTGACTAACGAGATGGTATAACACACACTGACTAACGAGGTGGTATAACACACACTGACTAACGAGGTGGTATAACACACACTGACTAACGAGGTGGTATAACACACACTGACTAACGAGGTGGTATAACACACACTGACTAACGAGATGGTATAACACACTGACTAACGAGGTGGTATAACACACACTGACTAACGAGATGGTATAACACACACTGACTAACGAGATGGTATAACACACACTGACTAACGAGATGGTATAACACACACTGACTAACGAGATGGTATAACACACACTGACTAACGAGATGGTATAACACACACTGACTAACGAGATGGTATAACACACACTGACTAACGAGATGGTATAACACACACTGACTAACGAGATGGTATAACACACACTGACTAACGAGGTGACAAACCAGCATAGGTATAACACACACTGACTAACGAGATGGTATAACACACACTGACTAACGAGGTGACAAACCAGCACAGGTATAACACACACTGACTAACGAGATGGTATAACACACACTGACTAACGAGATGGTATAACACACACTGACTAACGAGGTGGTATAACACACACTGACTAACGAGGTGGTATAACACACACTGACTAACGAGATGGTATAACACACACTGACTAACGAGATGGTATAACACACACTGACTAACGAGATGGTATAACACACACTGACTAACGAGATGGTATAACACACACTGACTAACGAGATGGTATAACACACACTGACTAACGAGATGGTATAACACACACTGACTAACGAGATGACAAACCAGCATAGGTATAACACACACTGACTAACGAGATGGTATAACACACACTGACTAACGAGATGGTATAACACACACTGACTAACGAGGTGGCAAACCAGCATAGGTATAACACACACTGACTAACGAGATGGTATAACACACACTGACTAACGAGATGGTATAACACACACTGACTAACGAGATGGTATAACACACACTGACTAACGAGATGGTATAACACACACTGACTAACGAGATGGTATAACACACACTGACTAACGAGATGGTATAACACACACTGACTAACGAGGTGACAAACCAGCATAGGTATAACACACACTGACTAACGAGATGGTATAACACACACTGACTAACGAGGTGACAAACCAGCATAGGTATAACACACACTGACTAACGAGATGGTATAACACACACTGACTAACGAGGTGACAAACCAGCATAGGTATAACACACACTGACTAACGAGATGGTATAACACACACTGACTAACGAGATGGTATAACACACACTGACTAACGAGGTGACAAACCAGCACAGGTATAACACACACTGACTAACGAGATGGTATAACACACACTGACTAACGAGGTGACAAACCAGCATAGGTATAACACACACTGACTAACGAGATGGTATAACACACACTGACTAACGAGATGGTATAACACACACTGACTAACGAGATGGTATAACACACACTGACTAACGAGATGGTATAACACACACTGACTAACGAGATGGTATAACACACACTGACTAACGAGATGGTATAACACACACTGACTAACGAGATGGTATAACACACACTGACTAACGAGGTGGTATAACACACACTGACTAACGAGATGGTATAACACACACTGACTAACGAGATGGTATAACACACACTGACTAACGAGGTGGTATAACACACACTGACTAACGAGGTGGTATAACACACACTGACTAACGAGGTGGTATAACACACACTGACTAACGAGATGGTATAACACACACTGACTAACGAGATGGTATAACACACACTGACTAACGAGATGGTATAACACACACTGACTAACGAGGTGACAAACCAGCATAGGTATAACACACACTGACTAACGAGATGGTATAACACACACTGACTAACGAGATGGTATAACACACACTGACTAACGAGATGGTATAACACACACTGACTAACGAGATGGTATAACACACACTGACTAACGAGATGGTATAACACACACTGACTAACGAGATGGTATAACACACACTGACTAACGAGATGACAAACCAGCATAGGTATAACACACACTGACTAACGAGATGGTATAACACACACTGACTAACGAGATGGTATAACACACACTGACTAACGAGATGGTATAACACACACTGACTAACGAGATGGTATAACACACACTGACTAACGAGGTGACTAACCAGCACAGGTATAACACACACTGACTAACGAGATGGTATAACACACACTGACTAACGAGATGACAAACCAGCATAGGTATAACACACACTGACTAACGAGATGGTATAACACACACTGACTAACGAGGTGGTATAACACACACTGACTAACGAGGTGGTATAACACACACTGACTAACGAGATGGTATAACACACACTGACTAACGAGATGGTATAACACACACTGACTAACGAGATGGTATAACACACACTGACTAACGAGATGGTATAACACACACTGACTAACGAGGTGACAAACCAGCATAGGTATAACACACACTGACTAACGAGGTGGTATAACACACTGACTAACGAGGTGACAAACCAGCATAGGTATAACACACACTGACTAACGAGATGGTATAACACACACTGACTAACGAGATGGTATAACACACACTGACTAACGAGATGGTATAACACACACTGACTAACGAGGTGGTATAACACACACTGACTAACGAGGTGGTATAACACACACTGACTAACGAGATGGTATAACACACACTGACTAACGAGATGGTATAACACACACTGACTAACGAGATGGTATAACACACACTGACTAACGAGATGGTATAACACACACTGACTAACGAGATGACAAACCAGCATAGGTATAACACACACTGACTAACGAGATGGTATAACACACACTGACTAACGAGGTGACAAACCAGCATAGGTATAACACACACTGACTAACGAGATGACAAACCAGCATAGGTATAACACACACTGACTAACGAGATGGTATAACACACACTGACTAACGAGGTGACAAACCAGCATAGGTATAACACACACTGACTAACGAGATGGTATAACACACACTGACTAACGAGATGGTATAACACACACTGACTAACGAGATGGTATAACACACACTGACTAACGAGGTGACAAACCAGCATAGGTATAACACACACTGACTAACGAGATGGTATAACACACACTGACTAACGAGATGGTATAACACACACTGACTAACGAGATGGTATAACACACACTGACTAACGAGATGGTATAACACACACTGACTAACGAGATGACAAACCAGCATAGGTATAACACACACTGACTAACGAGATGGTATAACACACACTAACGAGATGGTATAACACACACTGACTAACGAGATGGTATAACACACACTGACTAACGAGATGGTATAACACACACTGACTAACGAGATGACAAACCAGCATAGGTATAACACACACTGACTAACGAGATGGTATAACACACACTGACTAACGAGGTGGTATAACACACACTGACTAACGAGATGGTATAACACACACTGACTAACGAGATGGTATAACACACACTGACTAACGAGATGGTATAACACACACTGACTAACGAGATGGTATAACACACACTGACTAACGAGGTGGCAAACCAGCATAGGTATAACACACACTGACTAACGAGATGGTATAACACACACTGACTAACGAGATGGTATAACACACACTGACTAACGAGATGGTATAACACACACTGACTAACGAGATGGTATAACACACACTGACTAACGAGATGGTATAACACACACTGACTAACGAGGTGACAAACCAGCATAGGTATAACACACACTGACTAACGAGATGGTATAACACACACTGACTAACGAGATGGTATAACACACACTGACTAACGAGGTGGTATAACACACACTGACTAACGAGATGGTATAACACACACTGACTAACGAGATGGTATAACACACACTGACTAACGAGATGGTATAACACACACTGACTAACGAGATGGTATAACACACACTGACTAACGAGGTGGTATAACACACACTGACTAACGAGATGGTAAAACACACACTGACTAACGAGATGGTATAACACACACTGACTAACGAGATGGTATAACACACACTGACTAACGAGATGGTATAACACACACTGACTAACGAGATGGTATAACACACACTGACTAACGAGATGGTATAACACACACTGACTAACGAGATGGTATAACACACACTGACTAACGAGATGGTATAACACACACTGACTAACGAGATGGTATAACACACACTGACTAACGAGATGGTATAACACACACTGACTAACGAGATGGTATAACACACACTGACTAACGAGGTGGTATAACACACACTGACTAACGAGGTGGTATAACACACACTGACTAACGAGATGGTAAAACACACACTGACTAACGAGGTGGTATAACACACACTGACTAACGAGATGGTATAACACACACTGACTAACGAGATGGTATAACACACACTGACTAACGAGATGGTATAACACACACTGACTAACGAGATGGTATAACACACACTGACTAACGAGATGGTATAACACACACTGACTAACGAGATGGTATAACACACACTGACTAACGAGATGGTATAACACACACTGACTAACGAGGTGGTATAACACACACTGACTAACGAGGTGGTATAACACACACTGACTAACGAGATGGTATAACACACACTGACTAACGAGATGGTATAACACACACTGACTAACGAGGTGGTATAACACACACTGACTAACGAGGTGGTATAACACACACTGACTAACGAGATGGTATAACACACACTGACTAACGAGGTGGTATAACACACACTGACTAACGAGATGGTATAACACACACTGACTAACGAGGTGGTATAACACACACTGACTAACGAGATGGTATAACACACACTGACTAACGAGATGGTATAACACACACTGACTAACGAGATGGTATAACACACACTGACTAACGAGGTGGTATAACACACACTGACTAACGAGGTGGTATAACACACACTGACTAACGAGGTGGTATAACACACACTGACTAACGAGATGGTATAACACACACTGACTAACGAGATGGTATAACACACACTGACTAACGAGATGGTATAACACACACTGACTAACGAGATGGTATAACACACACTGACTAACGAGACACACTGACTAACGAGGTGACACCAATCGGCCCCACGTGCTAATCTACTTTACGTGCTAATGTCCAAACTCAAAACAGAAATGGAAAAACCAAATCCTGTAACAGTAGTTATCATGTAAACCACAAATACAATGTTCTTAAATAATGTTCATTTAATATTTAGTTAAGAAATCATTATTTAGAGTATCTGTTAATCCTTTGGCGCACAATTTGGTTCAAAAAAGGTATGTTTTTCATTCATTAAACATTTGAACCGGATCGATGCTCATCTGTGAATCTTACATAATTTGTCTCTACCATGTAATACTAATTAGTCCTGTTGCCATACTGTTAGTTTTACATCTATTTTGACTGTTAGTGAAAACATTTATATAGACTGTTAGTGTAATACCAGGTGTACCACGGCAACCTGGGACACCCTGGTTAAAGAAATGTTAAATAAACGCTCAAAAAAAATATCCTGTTTCATGTTGATCTTCCATTGTGTTCTAGGTGCTGTACCATAATGATCACTGTACTACTATTGTAATACTGATCAGTATTAACACATATTTCCTTGTGTTCTAGGTGCTGTACCATAATGATCACTGTACTACTATTGTAATACTGATCAGTATTAACACGTCTCTCCTTGTGTTCTAGGTGCTGTACCATAATGATCACTGTACTACTATTGTAATACTGATCAGTATTAACACGTTTTTCCTTGTGTTCTAGGTGCTGTACCATAATGATCACTGTACTACTATTGTAATACTGATCAGTATTAACACGTCTCTCCTTGTGTTCTAGGTGCTGTACCATAATGATCACTGTACTACTATTGTAATACTGATCAGTATTAACACGTTTTTCCTTGTGTTCTAGGTGCTGGATAAGTACAACCCTCCGGACCACTTCCTGCCAGAGTCCTACACCTGTTTCTTTCTCCTCAAGCTGCCCAGGTATTCCTGTAAGCAGGTACTGGAGGAGAAGCTGAAATATGCCATCCACTTCTGTAAGAGTATTGATACAGACGACTACGCCAGAATCGCTCTGACCGGAGAACCCACTGCGGATAACAGCTCTGAAGACTCAGACAACGAGGACGCAGACTCCTTCGCCTCCGACTCCACGCAGGACTACCTGACAGGCCACTGACCCCTGATCCAGCTTCTCTGACTCCACGCAGGACTACCTGACAGGCCACTGACCTCTAACCCCTGATCCAGCTTCTCTGACTCCACGCAGGACTACCTGACAGGCCACTGACCCCTGACCCCTGATCCAGCTTGTCTGACTCCACGCAGGACTACCTGACAGGCCACTGACCTCTAACCCCTGATCCAGCTTCTCTGACTCCACGCAGGACTACCTGACAGGCCACTGACCCCTGACCCCTGATCCAGCTTGTCTGACTCCACGCAGGACTACCTGACAGGCCACTGACCCCTGACCTCTAACCCCTGATCCAGCTTCTCTGACTCCACGCAGGACTACCTGACAGGCCACTGACCTCTAACCCCTGATCCAGCTTCTCTGACTCCACGCAGGACTACCTGACAGGCCACTGACCTCTAACCCCTGATCCAGCTTCTCTGACTCCACGCAGGACTACCTGACAGGCCACTGACCCGTATAACCCCTTCCTACGACCCCTGACTCCAGGAGCCTAAGGGTGAGCAGGGAAGGGCCCGTATTAAAAGCTGAGCTGTAAAATCGGAATGAAAGATATGTCTGTGTTAGTTAATCACCTATGAATACATCATTACATACCTGCATTCTACTAAGACTAAACCTGATGTGAAAAAACAATATATAATGTTCAATGTGCTTTAAGAGAAGAAGAGACAGACAGTGGAATCTCAAATGACACCCTATTTCTTATCTAGCAGCTCCCGGGTCCGGTACACTACGTAGGGAATAGGATGTCATCTGGGAGAGACAGGAAGTGAGCGTTGAGATGCTACACACGTTGTTGTGTTGACGTTACAGCTGTAGGTGTTACAGAGAACAGGCTGTGGACCGCCATTCACATCAACGATGGCATAACGGCCACACCGACTGGCAGTCCTGTGTCTATAGGTTCTATATCTGTGGCGCCCTGTGCTACAACTGTGACTAATTACAGAACCTGTCTGTCTCTAGTTTGTTGTACAGTAAACTGATGTGACAAAATGAGTAGTATTATTTAGTTATTGTTTTGGGTAATAATAGTAGTTTCTTTTTATAGGAACATTTTTAACAAAACAATTGGCAGTTCTACAGTTGACGTTGTGTCAATCAGAAGAGAAGAGAGCCAAGTGAAGGGTGACTTAAATGTGCGTTCCAAATGGCACACCATTCACTAAATTGTGCACTACTATACCATAGGGCACTGGTCAAATGTAGTGCACTACTATACCATAGAGTACTGGTCAAATGTAGTGCACTACTATACCATAGGGCACTGGTCAAATGTAGTGCACTACTATACCATAGGGCTGCCATTTTACGCATCTTTGAATGTGTGTCCTGTCTCTCTACCCCTCCTGTGTCCTGTCTCTCTCTCTACCCCTCCTGACTGTGTCCTGTCTCTCTCTCTACCCCTCCTGACTGTGTCCTGTCTCTCTCTCTACCCCTCCTGACTGTGTCCTGTCTCTCTCTCTACCCCTCCTGACTGTGTCCTGTCTCTCTCTCTACCCCTCCTGACTGTGTCCTGTCTCTCTCTCTACCCCTCCTGACTGTGTCCTGTCTCTCTCTCTACCCCTCCTGACTGTGTCCTGTCTCTCTCTCTACCCCTCCTGACTGTGTCCTGTCTCTCTCTCTACCCCTCCTGACTGTGTCCTGTCTCTCTCTCTACCCCTCCTGACTGTGTCCTGTCTCTCTCTCTACCCCTCCTGACTGTGTCCTGTCTCTCTCTCTACCCCTCCTGACTGTGTCCTGTCTCTCTCTCTACCCCTCCTGACTGTGTCCTGTCTCTCTCTCTACCCCTCCTGACTGTGTCCTGTCTCTCTCTCTACCCCTCCTGACTGTGTCCTGTCTCTCTCTCTACCCCTCCTGACTGTGTCCTGTCTCTCTACCCCTCCTGACTGTGTCCTGTCTCTCTCTCTACCCCTCCTGACTGTGTCCTGTCTCTCTCTCTACCCCTCCTGACTGTGTCCTGTCTCTCTCTCTACCCCTCCCCTGACACCATGTGTATACACTGTCCTTCCTCTGGAATGTATATAGTGCCATGTACTTATTAAAAAGGTCTCATTCCCACATAATAAATGTTAATAAATGATGTTAATACATTTAAATGAAAGCCTGGAGTTTGTGGTTTTTCAGTCACGGCAGGGATGGATCCAGGAGAAGTCCACCATGTGACACAATGGACAGGCAGTTGTGGAAGTCCCAGGCTTCGTCCCAAATGGTACCTTATTCCCTATGTAGTGCACTACTCTTGGCCAGGGCCAGTAGGGTGCTGGTCAAAAGCAGTGCACTACATAGGGCATAGGGTGTCATTTGGTATGCAGACCCACTCTTCATCCTGTCAATGTCTGTAATGTTAGTTGCCAGCTGTGAAGTCTACTGTATGTATTGTCATTTGTGATGTCTTATGTTTGTGAGGTCTTCTTGGTTGTACCCAGGACAACTAGTAACCACTAATGGGGATCCATTGTCTGTTATGTTTGTGAGGTCTAAATTTACCCATTTGGAAGGGGTTTTGGAGGACTGACTGTACCTTCAGTTCCTCTGGTTAAAAAAAAAAAAGTTGTGTTTCCTAAATCAAATCAAATTTCATTAGTCACATGCACCGAATACAACAGCTGTAGACCTTACAGTGAAATGCTTACTTATGAGCCCCTAACCAACAGTGTAGTGTCAAAAAATAAAAGTAACAAGCAATTAAAGAGCAGCAGTAAAAAATAACAATATATACAGGGGGGTGCCGGTACAGAGTCAATGTCCCTGGGCACCGGTTAGTTGAGGTAGTATGTAGGTAGAGTTTAAAAAAAAACAACATTTTATTATTTTAATTATTTATTACAAAAACCACAAGGAAGGGGTAACATTAAAGTATTAGAACATGAAAGACAAACAATACAGCATCAAGACATTATCAAACATGTATCAGTCTTTCCGCAACAGAGCCATCCTTGTGTGAGGGTGATATAAAATATATGTCATAGTTTCCTTTTTCATGATTACAATCTTGTGAAACCCGAACCCTCCAAGATCCCCCCACAGTTCCCCAATAGCTGTCCCTCAACCATTCGAGACCCCTCCCACAGCCTCCCACAGCCCCCCCCAAGAAGAAAAATAAAAAATACAATTCAGTCCATTCCCCCAACAACCCCCCAATGCACCAACAACCAAGAGAATGAACCCCCACCCCCAAGAACCCCCCCAATGCACCAACAACCAAGAGAATGAACCCCCCAATGCACCAACAACCAAGAGAATGAACCCCCACCCCCAAGAACCCCCCAATGCACCAACAACCAAGAGAATGAACCCCCCAATGCACCAACAACCAAGAGAATGAACCCCCACCCCCAAGAACCCCCCAATGCACCAACAACCAAGAGAATGATCCCCCCAATGCACCAACAACCAAGAGAATGAACCCCCACCCCCAAGAACCCCCCAATGCACCAACAACCAAGAGAATGAACCCCCACCCCCAAGAACCCCCCAATGCACCAACAACCAAGAGAATGATCCCCCCAATGCACCAACAACCAAGAGAATGAACCCCCACCCCCAAGAACCCCCCGATGCACCAACAACCAAGAGAATGAACTAAAGAGACAAAAGGAAAAGACAGAAGAAAACAGCAAACAACAATGCAAAAAAATTAAATAATAATAATAATAATAAATGTAAACAAAGGACATCAAGGACAACTGAAATCATAACAGCAATGCCAACTGTATATGTTTGTGTGCACGTCTGGCCCTATTACACGTATGTGTGTGTTCTTGTTTGTGTTTATTTGAATGAGAGTGTGTGTATATGGATGTGTACAAACACCTGCACGGCATCAGCCTCAGGCAAACCGGCATTAGTTGGAAAAACACTGCCCCTCAGTGTCATTCAAATGTACTTGTTATTATGTTTTATTTTGATCGTTTTTTTCTTTTATCTTTGACCATCATTCTCTCTCCCACACAGCAACTCCACTTCCACTTGTCTCCAATTCCACATCCCAACCCTCAGCCTCCCTCAGCCCATCCCGTCTATCTCTGCTGGCCACCCTCAGCTTCCCTCAGCCCATCCCATCTATCTCTGCTGGCCACCCTCAGCTTCCCTCAGCCCATCCCATCTATCTCTGCTGGCCACCCTCAGCTTCCCTCAGCCCATCCCATCTATCTCTGCTGGCCACCCTCAGCTTCCCTCAGCCCATCCCATCTATCTCTGCTGGCCACCCTCAGCTCCCCTCGGCCCATCCCATCTATCTCTGCTGGCCACCCTCAGCTCCCCTCGGCCCATCCCGTCTATCTCTGCTGGCCACCCTCAGCTCCCCTCGGCCCATCCCATCTATCTCTGCTGGCCACCCTCAGCTCCCCTCGGCCCATCCCATCTATCTCTGCTGGCCACCCTCAGCTTCCCTCAGCCCATCCCATCTATCTCTGCTGGCCACCCTCAGCTCCCCTCGGCCCATCCCATCTATCTCTGCTGGCCACCCTCAGCTCCCCTCGGCCCATCCCATCTATCTCTGCTGGCCACCCTCAGCTCCCCTCGGCCCATCCCATCTATCTCTGCTGGCCACCCTCAGCTCCCCTCAGCCCATCCCATCTATCTCTGCTGGCCACCCACTTCCTGTTTCTACTCAACACATATCTTTCAACTATGCTGTGATGTTTAATGTACAATTTCAATCTAATCGAATAGAATCCACAGATTGCGAGTTGAAGATAAATACTTTTACTAAGAGTATTAGTATATTAGTAATTGACTGACCCGGTCTCTCCAGATCTCCTAACAGTACTATTTCTAGGGTCAATTTTAGATCAATGCTATGCATTTTCAGCCATTTCTGAACCTGAGACCAGAAACAGGCTACCTGAGGGCAATACCAAAATACCAAAATAAATGGTCTATTGATTCTGTATCCTCACAACAATCCTCACAACAAAATCTGCAGAGCTTCGATGATTTTGTGCCCCAAATATTCAACATTTTGTTGGTGGCAAGAATTCTATATAATAATTTTAGCTGAAAAGCATGAAGTCTTAAATCTTGCATTGTTTTATATATCAACTCACACACCCTGTACCATGGAATCGGTACATCAAAAATCTCTTCAACTATTTACCAACATATTCAATCTCTCCCTATCCCAGTCTGCTGTCACCACTTGCTTCAAGATGGCCACCATTGTTCCTGTACCCAATAACGCGAAGGTAACTGAACCAAATGACTATCGCCCCATAGCACTCACTTCTGTCATCATGAAGTGCTTTGAGAGGCTAGTTAAGGAGCATGTCACCTCCACCTTACCCGACACCCTAGACCCACTACAATTCGCCCCAACGGATCCACGGATGATGCAATCACTATCGCACTGCACACTGCTCTATTTGATTTATTAGGATCCCCATTAGCCGACGCCAATGGAGACAGCTAGTCTTATTGGTGTCCGACATATAAAGAAAATACATACATATCCCATCTGGACAAGAGGAATACCTACAGCATGTAAGAATGCTGTTCATCGACTACAGCTCAAACACGATGAGTTTACAGTGATACAGTTGAACACGATGAGTTTACAGTGATACAGAGGTTCAGTTGAACACGATGAGTTTACAGTGATACAGAGGTTCAGTTGAACACGATGAGTTTACAGTGATACAGAGGTTCAGTTGAACACGATGAGTTTACAGTGATACAGAGGTTCAGTTGTATGGCACAGTTGTCAACATCCTGGTCCTCAAATGAAACTGGTATACTTTCCTATTTATGCTGTTTTTATTCCTCCGCCAGTTTTGATCCTTTATATTGGGCAGACAGACCAGTTCCCTACCTCCTCCCGCTGCCACCTGCCTCCTCCATTTTGATCCTTTATATTGGGCAGACAGACCAGTTCCCTACCTCCTCCCGCTGCCACCTGCCTCCTCCATTTCTGGGGTAATGCTGTAATCAATTGGTTGTACTCTTGGATTGAGCAGACCTTCCTGTACAAATCTGATCACTCCATGAAGGACATAACTCTACCATTCCAATTTATAATATCTTTTAAGAACAAAATACCCTTTTCCCATAAATACAGGTATTTTATCAACCAGCACATTTGAGTTCAGCCATAATATTTGTTGTAATATTTGTTCTATCTTTTCAGGGGGATGAAATTGAAATTGTAGCCAGCTCTGCAATGCTTGTTCGAAAAAGACAGATACTTTGAAAAAAGTATAATTTTCAATTAATTGAGAATGAGACATGGCAATCTGCACAAAGGCAAAAAGGCCATTTTTAAACAATGGATGAGCTTTTCTTAGTAATCTACTTGAGAACCATTTAGGGTTCAAATAAAATTTTGAATGAGTGAAGCTTTTAGAGAGAGGTTTAGTGCTTTTATATTTAATAATCTCAACCCACCCAGTTTATATTCACTATATAGATAGGCCCGTTTTATTTTGTCTGGTTTAGCGTCCCAGATAAAGCAAAATATTTTTTTTCTCATATGATTTAAAAAACAAATCATCAGGAGTAGGCTGCACCATAAGTAAGTGAGTAAACTGAGATATGACTAAGGAGTTAATCAGGGCAATTTTTCCATAAATAATATATTTACCTCTCCATGGTTGCAGGATCTTGTCTATTTTTACAAGTTTTCTATTGAAATTCATTGTGGAGAGCTTATTTATTTATTTTGTGATATGAGTACCAAGTATGTCTACTTCACCGTCAGCCCTTTTTAAAGGTAAGCTGCAAGGTAATGTAAAAGTGGTATTTTTTAAGGATCCAATACGTAATATTGTACACATCATAATTAGGTTTTAGTCCAGAGAGTACAGAAAATATCTTTAATGATCTTTAAAGATCTCTAATGAGACATTGCAGGGATCTAGCTTGCGGACTTAACATAAAACTTGAGTCATCGGCATACATGGACACATTTGTTTTTAAGCCTTGGATTTCTAATCCTCTAATGTTGTTAGTGGATCTGATTTTAATAGCTAGCATTTCGATGGCCATAACGAATAGATATGGTGACAGCGGACACCCTTGTTTAACTCCTCTTGACAATTCAAAACTCTCTGAGAAGTAGCCGTTATTTACTCTTTTACACCTGGTGTTACCATACATTATTTTTACCCATTTTATAAGAGAATTACCGAATTTGAAAAAATCCAGGCATTTATAAATAAAATCCAGTCTTACTTTATCAAATGCCTTTTCAAAATCTGCTATAAATACCATTCCTGGCTTATATGTTTCATGATGTTCTATTATTTCTAGTAGTTGTGTAACGATCTTCTTCGTCTGATGAGGAAGGATCGGACCAAAACACAGCGAGGTAAGTGTTCATGCTTTATTGAAAAAACTGAACACTAAATACAAAATAACAAAGTGAATAAACGAAAATCGAAACAGTCCTGTCAGGTGCAGCAACACAAAACAGAAAACAACTACCCACAAAACACAGGTGGGAAAAGGCTGCCAGCCAGTAGCCAGAACTGTAGCCAGCCGGTAGCCAGGACTGGTCTGCATGAGAGCAGCACCTGACTGCCTGACTGACCTCTGATTGAGAACCATACCCGGCCAAACACATAGAAATAGAAAACGTAGAACAAAAACATAGAATGCCCACCCCAACTCACGCTCTGACCAAACTAAAATAGAGACATAAAAAAGGAACTAAGATCAGGGCGTGACAAGTTGTCGTATATTATCTCCAATGTATCGTCCATGTAAAAAACCTGTCTGATCAGAGTGCTATGCATTTTGCTAGTATTTTTGCATCACAACATTGAAGTGTAAGGGGCCTCCAGTTTTTTTTTAGATAGAATGACCCCTGAAGGTACATTTAAAGGTATCTCAAACAATAAGGGGATTTGCTGAACCTATTATTATACTGGAAAAATTCAGTTATAAATGATTTTGTCTTAGTTAAAATAAGTTGTCCTCCAGTAAACTTTGATTAAATTTCCAATATCCCCGTCCACGTGGAAAATCTATAAGAGTTATGTGCATGCCAATTAGATGATGATCCGATCGCATTCTGTCTCCTCTTAAATTTTTTAACCTTTGATGCAAGAGAGAAAGAGACAAAGTAGTCAAGACGACTAGCTTGATTAAGTCTCCTTCATGTATATCTCATTAGGTCTGGGTTTTTTAGTCTCCAAATATCCACTATTTCTAATGTGTCCATAATATTTGTGATTTCCGTAAGGGCACGGTGATGATAGTAGGTAGAGTTAATTAAAGTGACTATGCATAGAAGGCAACAGAGAGTGGGGGGGGGGGGGGGGGCAATGTGAGTAGTCTGGGTAGCCATTTGACTAGATGTTCAGGAGTCTTATGGCTTGGGGGTAGAAGCTGTTTAGAAGTCTCTTGGACCTAGACTTGGCGCTCCGGTACCGCTTGCCATGTGGTAGCAGAGAGAACAGTCTATGACTAGGGTGGCTGGAGTCTTTGACAATTTGTAGGGCCTTCTTCTGACACTGCCTGGTATAGAGGTCCTGGATGGCAGTAATCTTGGCCCCAGTGATGTACTGGGCCGTTCGCACTACCCTCGGTAGTGCCTTGTGGTTGGAGGCCGAGCAGTTGCCATACCAGGCAGTGATGCAACCAGTCAAGATGCTCTCGATGGTGCAGCTGTAGAACCTTTTGAGGATCTGAGGTCCCATGCCAAATCTTTTCAGTCCCCTGAGGGGGAATAGGTTTTGTCGTGCCCTCTTCACGACTTTCAAGGTGTGCTTGAACCATGTTAGTTTGTTGGTGATGTGGACACCAAGGAACTTGAAGCTCTCAACCTGCTCCACTACAGCCCCGTCGATGAGAATGGGGGCGTGCTCTGTCCTCTTTTTCCTGTAGTCCACAATCATCTCCTTTGTCTTGATCACGTTGGGGGAGAGGTTGTTGTCCTGGCACCACACGGCCAGGTCTCTGACCTCCTCCCTATAGGCTGTCTCGTCGTTGTCGGTGATCAGGCCTACCAATGTTGTGTCGTCAGCAAACTTAATGATGGTGTTGGAGTCCGTGCCTGGCCGTGCAGTCATGAGTGAACAGTGAGTACAGGAGGGGACTGAGCACGCATCCCTGAGGGGCCCCCGTGTTGAGGATCAGCGTGGCAGATGTGTTGTTACCTACCCTTACCACCTGGGGCAGCCCGTCAGGAAGTCCAGGATCCAGTTGCAGAGGGAGGTGTGTAGTCCCAGGGTCCTTAACTTAGTGTTGAGCTTTGAGGGCACTACGGTGTTGAACGCTGAGCTGTAGTCAATGAATAGCATTCTCACGTAGGTGTTCCTTTTATCCAGGTGGGAAAGGGCAGTGTGGAGTGCAATAGAGACCGCATTATCTGGATCTACTGGGGCAGTATGCAAATTGGAGTGGGTCTAGTGTTTCAGCTCAAATCTGCTTTTGTCTTTTTCTGATAAAAGGAGCTATAAGTATTTTGATAGAGTATAATATAATCATAATACTGCTGGTCACGGTGTTGTAATGGTCAGACTGACATTATGGCACCGTAATCCCTATATAGTGCACTACTACTACTATAGTGCACTATATATGGAATAGGGTGCCATTTGTCACGCCCCCATACACTGCTCTCACTCTGTTAGATATTCTTGTTGGATTCCAATGCCGCCAGGGCTGTAGTGGAATTAATAAAATGCCTTAGAATTACCTCAGTGGTGCTCAGTCTGTCGCCAGCCTCAGCTTTCCACCCGCTAAGGCCCTCTAAGATCTCTGGTCTTAGTTCTTTACCTTCCCACGATGCTTCGTTCTTCTCTGTCTACCCACCTTTAATAAGCTGCTGGAGATCAGGGGTCATTCCCTAGGCCCGCCCCCCTCCCTCGCTACTCTCTACCTCACCCTCAGTGATGTGAAATCCTCCACAGTCCTGTGTCCAAAAAGATACACTATGCCCTATATAGTGCACTACCAGGACCTGGGTCAAAAGTAGTGCACTATATAGGGGATAGCTTGCCATTTGGAACGCACTCTAGTTCAAAGGATTCCACTTAGCTGAGCAGGAGAGAGAGTTTTTCTGAGTTCACAGAGAGACACATTATACTGAGAGTCAGTCAGGTGCTGCTCTCATGCAGACCAGTCCTGGCTACCGGCTGGCTACAGTCCTAGCTACAGGCTGGCTATAGTCCTGGCTACAGGCTGGCTATAGTCCTGGCTACTGGCTGGCTACAGTGCTGGCTACTGGCTGACTACAGTCCTGGCTACAGGTTGGCTACAGTCCTGGCTACAGGTTGGCTACAGTCCTGGCTACAGGCTGGTTACAGTCCTGGCTACTGGCTGGCTACAGGCTGGCTACAGTCCTGGCTACAGTCCTGGCTACTGGCTGGCTACAGGCTGGCTACAGTCCTGGCTACAGGCTGGCTACTGGCTGACTACAGTCCTGGCTACATGCTGGCTACAGGTTGGCTACAGTCCTGGCTACAGGCTGGCTACAGTCCAGGCTACAGGCTGGCTACAGTCCAGGCTACTGGCTGGCTACAGGCTGGCTACAGTCCTGGCTACTGGCTGACTACAGTCCTGGCTACATGCTGGCTACAGGTTGGCTACAGTCCTGGCTACAGGCTGGCTACAGTCCAGGCTACAGGCTGGCGGGAGGGCTGGCTATAGGCTGGTGGGATAGCTAGCTACAGGCTGGTGGGATGGCTGGCTACAGGCTGGTGGGAGGGCTGGCTACAGGCTGGTGGGAGGGCTGGCTACAGGCTGGTGGGAGGGCTGGTGGGAGGGCTGGCTACAGGCTGGTGGGAGGGTTGGTGGGAGGGCTGGCTACAGGCTGGTGGGAGGGCTGGTGGGAGGGCTGGCTACAGGCTGGTGGGAGGGTTGGTGGGAGGGCTGGCTACAGGCTGGTGGGAGGGTTGGTGGGAGGGCTGGCTACAGGCTGGTGGGAGGGCTGGTGGGAGGGCTGGCTACAGGCTGGCTACAGGCTGGTGGGAGGGCTGGCTACAGGCTAGTGGGATGGCTGGTGGGAGGGCTGGCTACAGGCTGGCTACAGGCTGGTGGGAGGGCTGGCTACAGGCTGGTGGGAGGGCTGGTGGGAGGGCTGGTGGGAGGGCTGGCTACAGGCTGGTGGGATGGCTGGTGGGAGGGCTGGCTACAGGCTGGTGGGAGGGCTGGTGGGAGGGCTGGCTACAGGCTGGCTACAGGCTGGTGGGAGGGCTGGTGGGAGGGCTGGCTACAGGCTGGTGGAATGGCTGGTGGGAGGGCTGGCTACAGGCTGGTGGGATGGCTGGTGGGAGGGCTGGCTACAGGCTGGTGGGATGGCTGGTGGGAGGGCTGGCTACAGGCTGGCTACAGGCTGGTGGGAGGGCTGGTGGGAGGGCTGGCTACAGGCTGGTGGGAGGGCTGGTGGGAGGGCTGGCTACAGGCTAGTGGGATGGCTGGTGGGAGGGCTGGCTACAGGCTGGCTACAGGCTGGTGGGAGGGCTGGCTACAGGCTGGCTACAGGCTGGTGGGAGGGCTGGTGGGAGGGCTGGCTACAGGCTGGTGGGATGGCTGGTGGGAGGGCTGGCTACAGGCTGGGGGGAGGGCTGGTGGGAGGGCTGGCTACAGGCTGGTGGGAGGGCTGGCTACAGGCTGGTGGAATGGCTGGTGGGAGGGCTGGCTACAGGCTGGTGGGATGGCTGGTGGGAGGGCTGGCTACAGGCTGGTGGGAGGGGAGAAGTGAGTTTATTCACCCTCTACAGCATTGGTCACCAACCTTTTCTAGCATGAGAGCTACTTTTAACAAATGAAACGTGTCACCAGCTATACACTTTATTTATAGCTTTCAAATAGGAACATTGTTCTCCTCTCCCCTGCAACTCTTCCCTCAGTCCTTAGTGCACAAGATACATTAGTTCACTATGTTGTCAACTCTTCCCTGAGTCCTTAGTGTACAAGATACATTTGTTCACTATGTTGTCAACTCTTCCCTGAGTCCTTAGTGTACAAGATACATTAGTTCACTATGTTGTCAACTCTTCCCTGAGTCCTTAGTGCACAAGATACATTAGTTCACTATGTTGTCAACTCTTCCCTGAGTCCTTAGTGTACAAGATACATTAGTTCACTATGTTGTCAACTCTTCCCTGAGTCCTTAGTGTACAAGATACATTAGTTCACTATGTTGTCAACTCTTCCCTGGGTCCTTAGTGCACAAGATACATTAGTTCACTATGTTGTCAACTCTTCCCTCAGAACTCACATTAGTTCACTATCAAATCAAATTTCAAATCAAATGTATTTATATAGCCCTTCGTACATCAGCTAATATCTCAAAGTGCTGTACAGAAACCCAGCCTAAAACCCCAAACAGCAAGCAATGCAGGTGTAGAAGCACGGTGGTTAGGAAAAACTCCCTAGAAATGCCAAAACCTAGGAAGAAACCTAGAGAGGAACCAAGCTATGAGGGGTGGCCAGTGCTCTTCTGGCTGTGCCGGGTGGAGATTATAAAAGAACATGGCCAAGATGTTCAAATGTTCATAAATGACCAGCATGGTTAAATAATAATAATCACAGTAGTTGTCGAGGGTGCAGCAAGTCAGCACCTCAGGAGTAAATGTCAGTTGGCTTTTCATAGCCGATCATTAAGAGTATCTCTACCGCTCCTGCTGTCTCTAGAGAGTTGAAAACAGCAGGTCTGGGACAGGTAGCACATCTGGTGTACAGGTCAGAGTTCCATAGCCGCAGGCAGAACAGTTGAAACTGGAGCAGCAGCACGGCCAGGTGGACTGGGGACAGCAAGGAGTCATCATGCCAGGTAGTCCTGAGGCATGGTCCTAGGGCTCAGGTCCTCTGAGAGAGAGAGAAAGAAAGAGAGAATTAGAGAGAATATACTTAAATTCACACAGGACACCGGATAAGACAGGAGAAGTACTCCAGATATAACAAACTGACCCTAGCCCCCGACACATAAACTACTGCAGCATAAATTCTGGAGGCCGAGACAGGAGGGGTCAGGAGACACTGTGGCCCCATCCGATGATACCCCCGAACCTGAGACTGAAGCTGTAACAGTGTTATGGGAACATGAGACTGGAGCTGTAACAGTGTCATGGGAACCTGAGACTGAAGCTGTAACAGTGTTATGGGAACCTGAGACTGAAGCTGTAACAGTGTCATGGGAACCTGAGACTGAAGCTGTAACAGTGTTATGGGAACCTGAGACTGACGCTGTAACAGTGTCATGGGAACCTGAGACTGAAGCTGTAACAGTGTTATGGGAACCTGAGACTGGAGCTGTAACAGTGTCATGGGAACCTGAGACTGAAGCTGTAACAGTGTTATGGGAACCTGAGACTGAAGCTGTAACAGTGTTATGGGAACCTGAGACTGAAGCTGTAACAGTGTCATGGGAACATGAGACTGAAGCTGTAACAGTGTCATGGGAACCTGAGACTGACGCTGTAACAGTGCTATGGGAACCTGAGACTGACGCTGTAACAGTGTTATGGGAACCTGAGACTGACGCTGTAACAGTGTCATGGGAACCTGAGACTGAAGCTGTAACAGTGTTATGGGAACCTGAGACTGAAGCTGTAACAGTGTCATGGGAACCTGAGACTGAAGCTGTAACAGTGTTATGGGAACCTGAGACTGAAGCTGTAACAGTGTTATGGGAACCTGAGACTGAAGCTGTAACAGTGTCATGGGAACCTGAGACTGAAGCTGTAACAGTGTTATGGGAACCTGAGACTGAAGCTGTAACAGTGTTATGGGAACCTGAGACTGAAGCTGTAACAGTGTTATGGGAACCTGAGACTGAAGCTGTAACAGTGTTATGGGAACCTGAGACTGAAGCTGTAACAGTGTCATGGGAACCTGAGACTGGAGCTGTAACAGTGTCATTGGAACCTGAGACTGAAGCTGTAACAGTGTTATGGGAACCTGAGACTGAAGCTGTAACAGTGTTATGGAAACCTGAGACTGAAGCTGTAACAGTGTTATGGGAACCTGAGACTGAAGCTGTAACAGTGTTATGGGAACCTGAGACTGAAGCTGTAACAGTGTTATGGGAACCTGAGACTGAAGCTGTAACAGTGTTATGGGAACCTGAGACTGAAGCTGTAACAGTGTTATGGGAACCTGAGACTGACGTTGTAACAGTGTTATGGGAACCTGAGACTGACGCTGTAACAGTGCTATGGGAACCTGAGACTGGAGCTGTAACAGTGTTATGGGAACCTGAGACTGAAGCTGTAACAGTGTTATGGAAACCTGAGACTGAAGCTGTAACAGTGTTATGGGAACCTGAGACTGAAGCTGTAACAGTGTTATGGGAACCTGAGACTGACGCTGTAACAGTGTTATGGGAACCTGAGACTGAAGCTGTAACAGTGTCATGGGAACCTGAGACTGAAGCTGTAACAGTGTCATGGGAACCTGAGAATGAAGCTGTAACAGTGTCATGGGAACCTGAGACTGACGCTGTAACAGTGTTATGGGAACCTGAGACTGAAGCTGTAACAGTGTTATGGGAACCTGAGACTGAAGCTGTAACAGTGTTATGGGAACCTGAGACTGAAGCTGTAACAGTGTTATGGGAACCTGAGACTGAAGCTGTAACAGTGTTATGGGAACCTGAGACTGAAGCTGTAACAGTGTCATGGGAACCTGAGACTGAAGCTGTAACAGTGTCATGGGAACCTGAGACTGACGCTGTAACAGTGTTATGGGAACCTGAGACTGACGCTGTAACAGTGCTATGGGAACCTGAGACTGAAGCTGTAACAGTGTTATGGGAACCTGAGACTGAAGCTGTAACAGTGTTATGGGAACCTGAGACTGAAGCTGTAACAGTGTTATGGGAACCTGAGACTGAAGCTGTAACAGTGTTATGGGAACCTGAAACTGAAGCTGTAACAGTGTTATGGGAACCTGAGACTGGAGCTGTAACAGTGTTATGGGAACCTGAGACTGAAGCTGTAACAGTGTCATGGGAACCTGAGACTGAAGCTGTAACAGTGTTATGGGAACCTGAGACTGAAGCTGTAACAGTGTCATGGGAACCTGAGACTGAAGCTGTAACAGTGTTATGGGAACCTGAGACTGACGCTGTAACAGTGTTATGGGAACCTGAGACTGAAGCTGTAACAGTGTCATGGGAACCTGAGACTGAAGCTGTAACAGTGTTATGGGAACCTGAGACTGAAGCTGTAACAGTGTCATGGGAACCTGAGACTGAAGCTGTAACAGTGTTATGGGAACATGAGACTGGAGCTGTAACAGTGTCATGGGAACCTGAGACTGAAGCTGTAACAGTGTTATGGGAACATGAGACTGGAGCTGTAAGAGTGTCATGGGAACCTGAGACTGAAGCTGTAACAGTGTCATGGTAACCTGAGACTGAAGCTGTAACAGTGTTATGGGAACCTGAGACTGAAGCTGTAACAGTGTTATGGGAACCTGAGACTGACGCTGTAACAGTGTTATGGGAACCTGAGACTGAAGCTGTAACAGTGTCATGGGAACCTGAGACTGAAGCTGTAACAGTGTTATGGGAACCTGAGACTGAAGCTGTAACAGTGTTATGGGAACCTGAGACTGAAGCTGTAACAGTGTTATGGGAACCTGAGACTGAAGCTGTAACAGTGTTATGGGAACCTGAGACTGAAGCTGTAACAGTGTTATGGGAACCTGAGACTGAAGCTGTAACAGTGTTATGGGAACCTGAGACTGACGCTGTAACAGTGTTATGGGAACCTGAGACTGAAGCTGTAACAGTGTTATGGGAACCTGAGACTGACGCTGTTACAGTGTTATGGGAACCTGAGACTGAAGCTGTAACAGTGTTATGGGAACCTGAGACTGAAGCTGTTACAGTGTCATGGGAACATGAGACTGAAGCTGTAACAGTGTCATGGGAACCTGAGACTGACGCTGTAACAGTGTCATGGGAACCTGAGACTGACGCTGTAACAGTGCTATGGGAACCTGAGACTGACGCTGTAACAGTGTCATGGGAACCTGAGACTGACGCTGTAACAGTGTCATGGGAACCTGAGACTGAAGCTGTAACAGTGTTATGGGAACCTGAGACTGAAGCTGTAACAGTGTCATGGGAACCTGAGACTGAAGCTGTAACAGTGTTATGGGAACCTGAGACTGAAGCTGTAACAGTGTTATGGGAACCTGAGACTGAAGCTGTAACAGTGTCATGGGAACCTGAGACTGAAGCTGTAACAGTGTTATGGGAACCTGAGACTGAAGCTGTAACAGTGTTATGGGAACCTAAGACTGAAGCTGTAACAGTGTTATGGGAACCTGAGACTGAAGCTGTAACAGTGTTATGGGAACCTGAGACTGAAGCTGTAACAGTGTTATGGGAACCTGAGACTGACGCTGTAACAGTGTCATGGGAACCTGAGACTGAAGCTGTAACAGTGTCATGGGAACCTGAGACTGGAGCTGTAACAGTGTCATTGGAACCTGAGACTGAAGCTGTAACAGTGTTATGGGAACCTGAGACTGAAGCTGTAACAGTGTTATGGGAACCTGAGACTGAAGCTGTAACAGTGTTATGGGAACCTGAGACTGAAGCTGTAACAGTGTCATGGGAACCTGAGAGTGAAGCTGTAACAGTGTTATGGGAACCTGAGACTGAAGCTGTAACAGTGTTATGGGAACCTGAGACTGAAGCTGTAACAGTGTTATGGGAACCTGAGACTGAAGCTGTAACAGTGTTATGGGAACCTGAGACTGAAGCTGTAACGGTGTCATGGGAACCTGAGACTGAAGCTGTAACAGTGTTATGGGAACCTGAGACTGAAGCTGTAACAGTGTCATGGGAACCTGAGACTGAAGCTGTAACAGTGTTATGGGAACCTGAGACTGACGCTGTAACAGTGTTATGGGAACCTGAGACTGAAGCTGTAACAGTGTCATGGGAACCTGAGACTGAAGCTGTAACAGTGTTATGGGAACCTGAGACTGAAGCTGTAACAGTGTCATGGGAACCTGAGACTGAAGCTGTAACAGTGTTATGGGAACATGAGACTGGAGCTGTAACAGTGTCATGGGAACCTGAGACTGAAGCTGTAACAGTGTTATGGGAACATGAGACTGCAGCTGTAAGAGTGTCATGGGAACCTGAGACTGAAGCTGTAACAGTGTCATGGTAACCTGAGACTGAAGCTGTAACAGTGTTATGGGAACCTGAGACTGAAGCTGTAACAGTGTTATGGGAACCTGAGACTGACGCTGTAACAGTGTTATGGGAACCTGAGACTGAAGCTGTAACAGTGTCATGGGAACCTGAGACTGAAGCTGTAACAGTGTTATGGGAACCTGAGACTGAAGCTGTAACAGTGTTATGGGAACCTGAGACTGAAGCTGTAACAGTGTCATGGGAACCTGAGACTGAAGCTGTAACAGTGTTATGGGAACCTGAGACTGAAGCTGTAACAGTGTTATGGGAACCTAAGACTGAAGCTGTAACAGTGTTATGGGAACCTGAGACTGAAGCTGTAACAGTGTTATGGGAACCTGAGACTGAAGCTGTAACAGTGTTATGGGAACCTGAGACTGACGCTGTAACAGTGTCATGGGAACCTGAGACTGAAGCTGTAACAGTGTCATGGGAACCTGAGACTGGAGCTGTAACAGTGTCATTGGAACCTGAGACTGAAGCTGTAACAGTGTCATTGGAACCTGAGACTGAAGCTGTAACAGTGTTATGGGAACCTGAGACTGAAGCTGTAACAGTGTTATGGGAACCTGAGACTGAAGCTGTAACAGTGTTATGGGAACCTGAGACTGAAGCTGTAACAGTGTCATGGGAACCTGAGACTGAAGCTGTAACAGTGTTATGGGAACCTGAGACTGAAGCTGTAACAGTGTTATGGGAACCTGAGACTGAAGCTGTAACAGTGTTATGGGAACCTGAGACTGAAGCTGTAACAGTGTTATGGGAACCTGAGACTGAAGCTGTAACGTGTCATGGGAACCTGAGACTGAAGCTGTAACAGTGTTATGGGAACCTGAGACTGAAGCTGTAACAGTGTCATGGGAACCTGAGACTGAAGCTGTAACAGTGTTATGGGAACCTGAGACTGACGCTGTAACAGTGTTATGGGAACCTGAGACTGAAGCTGTAACAGTGTCATGGGAACCTGAGACTGAAGCTGTAACAGTGTTATGGGAACCTGAGACTGAAGCTGTAACAGTGTCATGGGAACCTGAGACTGAAGCTGTAACAGTGTTATGGGAACATGAGACTGGAGCTGTAACAGTGTCATGGGAACCTGAGACTGAAGCTGTAACAGTGTTATGGGAACATGAGACTGGAGCTGTAAGAGTGTCATGGGAACCTGAGACTGAAGCTGTAACAGTGTCATGGTAACCTGAGACTGAAGCTGTAACAGTGTTATGGGAACCTGAGACTGAAGCTGTAACAGTGTTATGGGAACCTGAGACTGACGCTGTAACAGTGTTATGGGAACCTGAGACTGAAGCTGTAACAGTGTCATGGGAACCTGAGACTGAAGCTGTAACAGTGTTATGGGAACCTGAGACTGAAGCTGTAACAGTGTTATGGGAACCTGAGACTGAAGCTGTAACAGTGTTATGGGAACCTGAGACTGAAGCTGTAACAGTGTTATGGGAACCTGAGACTGAAGCTGTAACAGTGTCATGGGAACCTGAGACTGAAGCTGTAACAGTG
This sequence comes from Salvelinus namaycush, assembly GCF_016432855.1. Classification (NCBI taxonomy): domain Eukaryota; kingdom Metazoa; phylum Chordata; class Actinopteri; order Salmoniformes; family Salmonidae; genus Salvelinus; species Salvelinus namaycush. Next base: position 43,490 of record NW_024058871.1, read on the forward strand.
TCATGGGAACCTGAGACTGAAGCTGTAACAGTGTCATGGGAACCTGAGACTGAAGCTGTAACAGTGTCATGGGAACCTGAGACTGAAGCTGTAACAGTGTTATGGGAACCTGAGACTGAAGCTGTAACAGTGTTATGGGAACCTGAGACTGAAGCTGTAACAGTGTTATGGGAACCTGAGACTGAAGCTGTAACAGTGTTATGGGAACCTGAGACTGAAGCTGTAACAGTGTCATGGGAACCTGAGACTGAAGCTGTAACAGTGTCATGGGAACCTGAAGCTGTAACGGTGTTATGGGAACCTGAGACTGAAGCTGTAACAGTGTTATGGGAACCTGAGACTGAAGCTGTAACAGTGTTATGGGAACCTGAGACTGAAGCTGTAACGATGTCATGGGAACCTGAGACTGAAGCTGTAACAGTGTTATGGGAACCTGAGACTGAAGCTGTAACAGTGTCATGGGAACCTGAGACTGAAGCTGTAACAGTGTTATGGGAACCTGAGACTGACGCTGTAACAGTGTTATGGGAACCTGAGACTGAAGCTGTAACAGTGTCATGGGAACCTGAGACTGAAGCTGTAACAGTGTTATGGGAACCTGAGACTGAAGCTGTAACAGTGTCATGGGAACCTGAGACTGAAGCTGTAACAGTGTTATGGGAACATGAGACTGGAGCTGTAACAGTGTCATGGGAACCTGAGACTGAAGCTGTAACAGTGTTATGGGAACATGAGACTGAAGCTGTAAGAGTGTCATGGGAACCTGAGACTGAAGCTGTAACAGTGTCATGGGAACCTGAGACTGAAGCTGTAACAGTGTTATGGTAACCTGAGACTGAAGCTGTAACAGTGTTATGGGAACCTGAGACTGACGCTGTAACAGTGTTATGGGAACCTGAGACTGAAGCTGTAACAGTGTCATGGGAACCTGAGACTGAAGCTGTAACAGTGTTATGGAACCTGAGACTGAAGCTGTAACAGTGTTATGGGAACCTGAGACTGAAGCTGTAACAGTGTTCATGGGAACCTGAGACTGAAGCTGTAACAGTGTCATGGGAAACTGAGACTGAAGCTGTAACAGTGTTATGGGAACCTGAGACTGAAGCTGTAACAGTGTTATGGGAACCTAAGACTGAAGCTGTAACAGTGTTATGGGAACCTGAGACTGAAGCTGTAACAGTGTTGGGGAACCTGAGACTGAGCTGTAACAGTGTTTATGGGAACCTGAGACTGACGCTGTAACAGTGTCATGGGAACCTGAGACTGAAGCTGTAACAGTGTCATGGGAAACGAGACTGAAGCTGTAACAGTGTCATGGGAACCTGAGACTGAAGCTGTAACAGTGTCATTGGAACCTGAGACTGAAGCTGTAACAGTGTTATGGGAACCTGAGACTGAAGCTGTAACAGTGTTATGGGAACCTGAGACTGAAGCTGTAACAGTGTTATGGGAACCTGAGACTGAAGCTGTAACAGTGTCAGGGAACCTGAGACTGAAGCTGTAACAGTGTTATGGGAACCTGAGACTGAAGCTGTAACAGTGTTATGGAACCTGAGACTGAAGCTGTAACAGTGTTATGGGAACCTGAGA
>NW_024058872.1:0-45023 GCF_016432855.1 Salvelinus namaycush
TGACTGTGTTTGGTGTCTAGTTGACTGTGTTTGGTTGTCTAGTTGACTGTGTTTGGTTGTCTAGTTGACTGTGTTTGGTTGTCTAGTTGACTGTGTTTGGTTGTCTAGTTAGACCGTGTTTGGTTGTCTAGTTGGACCGTGTTTGGTTGTCTAGTTGACCGTGTTTGGTTGTCTAGTTGACCGTGTTTGGTTGTCTAGTTGACCGTGTTTGGTTGTCTAGTTGACTGTGTTTTGTTGTCTAGTTGACCGTGTTTGGTTGTCTAGTTGACTGTGTTTGGTTGTCTAGTTGACTGTGTTTGGTTGTCTAGTTGACTGTGTTTGGTTGTCTAGTTGACTGTGTTTGGTTGTCTAGTTGACTGTGTTTGGTTGTCTAGTTGACTGTGTTTGGTTGTCTAGTTGACCGTGTTTGGTTGTCTAGTTGACCGTGTTTGGTTGTCTAGTTGACTGTGTTTTGTTGTCTAGTTGACTGTGTTTTGTTGTCTAGTTGACTGTGTTTGGTTGTCTAGTTGGACCGTGTTTGGTTGTCTAGTTGGACCGTGTTTGGTTGTCTAGTTGACTGTGTTTGGTTGTCTAGTTGACTGTGTTTTGTTGTCTAGTTGGACCGTGTTTGGTTGTCTAGTTGACTGTGTTTGGTTGTCTAGTTGACCGTGTTTGGTTGTCTAGTTGACCGTGTTTGGTTGTCTAGTTGACCGTGTTTGGTTGTCTAGTTGACCGTGTTTGGTTGTCTAGTTGACCGTGTTTGGTTGTCTAGTTGACTGTGTTTGGTTGTCTAGTTGACTGTGTTTGGTTGTCTAGTTGACTGTGTTTGGTTGTCTAGTTGACTGTGTTTGGTTGTCTAGTTGACTGTGTTTGGTTGTCTAGTTAGACCGCGTTTGGTTGTCTAGTTAGACCGCGTTTGGTTGTCTAGTTGACTGTGTTTGGTTGTCTAGTTGACTGTGTTTGGTTGTCTAGTTGACTGTGTTTGGTTGTCTAGTTGACTGTGTTTGGTTGTCTAGTTGACTGTGTTTGGTTGTCTAGTTAGACCGCGTTTGGTTGTCTAGTTGACTGTGTTTGGTTGTCTAGTTAGACCGCGTTTGGTTGTCTAGTTGACTGTGTTTGGTTGTCTAGTTGACTGTGTTTGGTTGTCTAGTTGACTGTGTTTGGTTGTCTAGTTGACTGTGTTTGGTTGTCTAGTTGACTGTGTTTGGTTGTCTAGTTAGACCGTGTTTGGTTGTCTAGTTGACTGTGTTTGGTTGTCTAGTTGGACCGTGTTTGGTTGTCTAGTTGGACCGTGTTTGGTTGTCTAGTTGGACCGTGTTTGGTTGTCTAGTTGACTGTGTTTGGTTGTCTAGTTGACTGTGTTTGGTTGTCTAGTTGACTGTGTTTGGTTGTCTAGTTGACTGTGTTTGGTTGTCTAGTTGACTGTGTTTGGTTGTCTAGTTGACTGTGTTTGGTTGTCTAGTTGACCGTGTTTGGTTGTCTAGTTGGACCGTGTTTGGTTGTCTAGTTGACCGTGTTTGGTTGTCTAGTTGACCGTGTTTGGTTGTCTAGTTGACCGTGTTTGGTTGTCTAGTTGACTGTGTTTTGTTGTCTAGTTGACCGTGTTTGGTTGTCTAGTTGACTGTGTTTGGTTGTCTAGTTGACTGTGTTTGGTTGTCTAGTTGACTGTGTTTGGTTGTCTAGTTGACTGTGTTTGGTTGTCTAGTTGACTGTGTTTGGTTGTCTAGTTGACTGTGTTTGGTTGTCTAGTTGACTGTGTTTGGTTGTCTAGTTGACCGTGTTTGGTTGTCTAGTTGACCGTGTTTTGTTGTCTAGTTGACCGTGTTTTGTTGTCTAGTTGACCGTGTTTTGTTGTCTAGTTGACAGCGTTTGGTTGTCTAGTTGGACCGTGTTTGGTTGTCTAGTTGACAGCGTTTGGTTGTCTAGTTGACAGCGTTTGGTTGTCTAGTTGACAGCGTTTGGTTGTCTAGTTGACCGCGTTTGGTTGTCTAGTTGACCGCGTTTGGTTGTCTAGTTGACCGCGTTTGGTTGTCTAGTTGACCGCGTTTGGTTGTCTAGTTGGACCGCGTTTGGTTGTCTAGTTGGACCGCGTTTGGTTGTCTAGTTGGACCGCGTTTGGTTGTCTAGTTGGACCGCGTTTGGTTGTCTAGTTGGACCGCGTTTGGTTGTCTAGTTGGACCGCGTTTGGTTGTCTAGTTGGACCGTGTTTTGTTGTCTAGTTGGACCGTGTTTTGTTGTCTAGTTGGACCGTGTTTGGTTGTCTAGTTGGACCGTGTTTGGTTGTCTAGTTGACTGTGTTTGGTTGTCTAGTTGACCGCGTTTGGTTGTCTAGTTGGACCGCGTTTGGTTGTCTAGTTGGACCGCGTTTGGTTGTCTAGTTGACTGTGTTTGGTTGTCTAGTTGACTGTGTTTGGTTGTCTAGTTGACTGTGTTTGGTTGTCTAGTTGACTGTGTTTGGTTGTCTAGTTGACTGTGTTTGGTTGTCTAGTTGACTGTGTTTGGTTGTCTAGTTGACTGTGTTTGGTTGTCTAGTTGACTGTGTTTGGTTGTCTAGTTGACCGTGTTTTGTTGTCTAGTTGACAGCGTTTGGTTGTCTAGTTGACCGCGTTTGGTTGTCTAGTTGACAGCGTTTGGTTGTCTAGTTGACAGCGTTTGGTTGTCTAGTTGACCGTGTTTGGTTGTCTAGTTGGACCGTGTTTGGTTGTCTAGTTGACTGTGTTTGGTTGTCTAGTTGACTGTGTTTGGTTGTCTAGTTGACCGCGTTTGGTTGTCTAGTTGGACCGCGTTTGGTTGTCTAGTTGACTGTGTTTGGTTGTCTAGTTGACTGTGTTTGGTTGTCTAGTTGACTGTGTTTGGTTGTCTAGTTGACTGTGTTTGGTTGTCTAGTTGACTGTGTTTGGTTGTCTAGTTGGACCGTGTTTTGTTGTCTAGTTGACCGCGTTTTGTTGTCTAGTTGACAGCGTTTGGTTGTCTAGTTGACAGCGTTTGGTTGTCTAGTTGGACCGTGTTTGGTTGTCTAGTTGGACCGTGTTTGGTTGTCTAGTTGGATCGCGTTTGGTTGTCTAGTTGACAGCGTTTGGTTGTCTAGTTGACAGCGTTTGGTTGTCTAGTTGACAGCGTTTGGTTGTCTAGTTGACAGCGTTTGGTTGTCTAGTTGACAGCGTTTGGTTGTCTAGTTGGACCGTGTTTTGTTGTGTAGTTGACCGCGTTTGGTTGTCTAGTTGACCGTGTTTGGTTGTCTAGTTGGACCGTGTTTGGTTGTCTAGTTGGACCGTGTTTGGTTGTCTAGTTGGACCGTGTTTGGTTGTCTAGTTGGACCGTGTTTGGTTGTCTAGTTGGACCGTGTTTGGTTGTCTAGTTGGACCGTGTTTGGTTGTCTAGTTGGACCGTGTTTGGTTGTCTAGTTGGACCGTGTTTGGTTGTCTAGTTGGACCGTGTTTGGTTGTCTAGTTGGACCGTGTTTGGTTGTCTAGTTGGACCGTGTTTGGTTGTCTAGTTGGACCGTGTTTGGTTGTCTAGTTGGACCGTGTTTGGTTGTCTAGTTGGACCGTGTTTGGTTGTCTAGTTGGACCGTGTTTGGTTGTCTAGTTGGACCGTGTTTGGTTGTCTAGTTGACCGTGTTTGGTTGTCTAGTTGGACCGTGTTTGGTTGTCTAGTTGGACCGTGTTTGGTTGTCTAGTTGGACCGTGTTTGGTTGTCTAGTTGGTCCGTGTTTGGTTGTCTAGTTGGACCGTGTTTGGTTGTCTAGTTGGTCCGTGTTTGGTTGTCTAGTTGGACCGTGTTTGGTTGTCTAGTTGGACCGTGTTTGGTTGTCTAGTTGACAGGGTTTGGTTGTCTAGTTGGACCGTGTTTGGTTGTCTAGTTGGACCGTGTTTGGTTGTCTAGTTGGACCGTGTTTGGTTGTCTAGTTGGACCGTGTTTGGTTGTCTAGTTGGACCGTGTTTGGTTGTCTAGTTGGACCGTGTTTGGTTGTCTAGTTGACTGTGTTTGGTTGTCTAGTTGACTGTGTTTGGTTGTCTAGTTGGACCGTGTTTGGTTGTCTAGTTGGACCGTGTTTGGTTGTCTAGTTGGACCGTGTTTGGTTGTCTAGTTGACCGTGTTTGGTTGTCTAGTTGGACCGTGTTTGGTTGTCTAGTGGACCGTGTTTGGTTGTCTAGTTGACTGTGTTTGGTTGTCTAGTTGGACCGTGTTTGGTTGTCTAGTTGACAGCGTTTGGTTGTCTAGTTGGACCGCGTTTGGTTGTCTAGTTGGACCGCGTTTGGTTGTCTAGTTGGACCGCGTTTGGTTGTCTAGTTGGACCACGTTTGGTTGTCTAGTTGGACCGTGTTTGGTTGTCTAGTTGGACCACGTTTGGTTGTCTAGTTGGACCACGTTTGGTTGTCTAGTTGGACCACGTTTGGTTGTCTAGTTGGACCACGTTTGGTTGTCTAGTTGGACCACGTTTGGTTGTCTAGTTGGACCACGTTGTGTTAACTCCCTGGTGTGTGTTATGTATTACAGTGACCACCTTGCGTCAGCGGCTGCTCCAGCCTGACTTCCAGCCTGCCGGAGCCTCTCAGCTCCACCCCAAACACAAACACCTGCTCATCAAGCGCTCTCTGCGATGCAGGGTCTGTTTATGACACAGTACATTACACTACACTAACCTTCCCAAGAAAGGGCATTTTTCTACTATTTTACAGTTGTTTTTCTGTCATTTTATCTTGATTAGTCATGGTAGAATTGTTGCTTTTCTTCCTAGAAATGTGAGCACAATCTGAGCAAGCCAGAATTCAACCCAACTTCAATAAAGTTCAAAATCCAGCTGGTGGCTGTGTAAGTATTGCTTAGCATCTCCTCTGTACCGAAACACATTCACCTTGTATTCTACTCTTTAATGTTGGTTTTGTTGTATTATTCCTCAGTAAAGTCCTGTTATTTTCACTCCTAAAGGAGTTACATCCCTGAAGTCAGAATAATGTCCATTCCAAACCTGCGCTTCCAGAAGGCAAGTCAATTATTCAAGTATCAGAATCAGGCCCCAAAACATGTTCGAAGACATTCTGTGTCCACATGTCTGTAGGAGAGCGGAATGACTTACAGTATGAGTGGTATCATGTTGTCTGTAGGAGAGACTTACAGTATGAGTGGTATCATGTTGTCTGTAGGGGAGCAGAATGACTTACAGTATGAGTGGTATCATGTTGTCTGTAGGGAAGCAGAATGACTTACAGTATGAGAGGTATCATGTTGTCTGTAGGAGAGACTTACAGTATGAGTGGTATCATGTTGTCTGTAGGGGAGACTTACAGTATGAGTGGTATCATGTTGTCTGTAGGGGAGCAGAATGACTTACAGTATGAGTGGTATCATGTTGTCTGTAGGGGAGCAGAATGACTTACAGTATGAGTGGTATCATGTTGTCTGTAGGGGAGACTTACAGTATGAGTGGTATCATGTTGTCTGTAGGGAGCAGAATGACTTACAGTATGAGTGGTATCATGTTGTCTGTAGGGGAGACTTACAGTATGAGTGGTATCATGTTGTCTGTAGGAGAGCAGAATGACTTACAGTATGAGTGGTATCATGTTGTCTGTAGGAGAGACTTACAGTATGAGTGGTATCATGTTGTCTGTAGGAGAGCAGAATGACTTACAGTATGAGTGGTATCATGTTGTCTGTAGGAGAGACTTACAGTATGAGTGGTATCATGTTGTCTGTAGGGGAGACTTACAGTATGAGTGGTATCATGTTGTCTGTAGAGGAGCAGAATGACTTACAGTATGAGTGGTATCATGTTGTCTGTAGGGGAGACTTACAGTATGAGTGGTATCATGTTGTCTGTAGGAGAGCAGAATGACTTACAGTATGAGTGGTATCATGTTGTCTGTAGGGGAGACTTACAGTATGAGTGGTATCATGTTGTCTGTAGGGGAGACTTACAGTATGAGTGGTATCATGTTGTCTGTAGAGGAGCAGAATGACTTACAGTATGAGTGGTATCATGTTGTCTGTAGAGGAGCAGAATGACTTACAGTATGAGTGGTATCATGTTGTCTGTAGGGGAGCAGAATGATTTACAGTATGAGTGGTATCATGTTGTCTGTAGGAGAGACTTACAGTATGAGTGGTATCATGTTGTCTGTAGGAGAGACTTACAGTATGAGTGGTATCATGTTGTCTGTAGGAGAGACTTACAGTATGAGTGGTATCATGTTGTCTGTAGAGGAGCAGAATGACTTACAGTATGAGTGGTATCATGTTGTCTGTAGGAGAGACTTACAGTATGAGTGGTATCATGTTGTCTGTAGGAGAGACTTACAGTATGAGTGGTATCATGTTGTCTGTAGGAGAGACTTACAGTATGAGTGGTATCATGTTGTCTGTAGGGAGCAGAATGACTTACAGTATGAGTGGTATCATGTTGTCTGTAGAGGAGCAGAATGACTTACAGTATGAGTGGTATCATGTTGTCTGTAGGAGAGACTTACAGTATGAGTGGTATCATGTTGTCTGTAGGAGAGACTTACAGTATGAGTGGTATCATGTTGTCTGTAGAGGAGCAGAATGACTTACAGTATGAGTGGTATCATGTTGTCTGTAGGAGAGACTTACAGTATGAGTGGTATCATGTTGTCTGTAGAGGAGCAGAATGACTTACAGTATGAGTGGTATCATGTTGTCTGTAGGAGAGCAGAATGACTTACAGTATGAGTGGTATCATGTTGTCTGTAGGGAAGCAGAATGACTTACAGTATGAGTGGTATCATGTTGTCTGTAGGGAGCAGAATGACTTACAGTATGAGTGGTATCATGTTGTCTGTAGGGAGCAGAATGACTTACAGTATGAGTGGTATCATGTTGTCTGTAGGGAGCAGAATGACTTACAGTATGAGTGGTATCATGTTGTCTGTAGGGAGCAGAATGACTTACAGTATGAGTGGTATCATGTTGTCTGTAGGAGAGACTTACAGTATGAGTGGTATCATGTTGTCTGTAGGGAAGCAGAATGACTTACAGTATGAGTGGTATCATGTTGTCTGTAGGAGAGACTTACAGTATGAGTGGTATCATGTTGTCTGTAGAGGAGCAGAATGACTTACAGTATGAGTGGTATCATGTTGTCTGTAGGGGAGCAGAATGACTTACAGTATGAGTGGTATCATGTTGTCTGTAGGAGAGACTTACAGTATGAGTGGTATCATGTTGTCTGTAGGAGAGACTTACAGTATGAGTGGTATCATGTTGTCTGTAGGAGAGACTTACAGTATGAGTGGTATCATGTTGTCTGTAGGGGAGCAGAATGACTTACAGTATGAGTGGTATCATGTTGTCTGTAGGAGAGACTTACAGTATGAGTGGTATCATGTTGTCTGTAGAGGAGCAGAATGACTTACAGTATGAGTGGTATCATGTTGTCTGTAGGGGAGACTTACAGTATGAGTGGTATCATGTTGTCTGTAGGAGAGACTTACAGTATGAGTGGTATCATGTTGTCTGTAGGGGAGACTTACAGTATGAGTGGTATCATGTTGTCTGTAGGAGAGCAGAATGACTTACAGTATGAGTGGTATCATGTTGTCTGTAGGAGAGACTTACAGTATGAGTGGTATCATGTTGTCTGTAGAGGAGCAGAATGACTTACAGTATGAGTGGTATCATGTTGTCTGTAGGAGAGACTTACAGTATGAGTGGTATCATGTTGTCTGTAGGAGAGCAGAATGACTTACAGTATGAGTGGTATCATGTTGTCTGTAGGAGAGACTTACAGTATGAGTGGTATCATGTTGTCTGTAGGAGAGCAGAATGACTTACAGTATGAGTGGTATCATGTTGTCTGTAGGAGAGACTTACAGTATGAGTGGTATCATGTTGTCTGTAGGAGAGACTTACAGTATGAGTGGTATCATGTTGTCTGTAGGGGAGACTTACAGTATGAGTGGTATCATGTTGTCTGTAGAGGAGCAGAATGACTTACAGTATGAGTGGTATCATGTTGTCTGTAGGAGAGACTTACAGTATGAGTGGTATCATGTTGTCTGTAGGAGAGACTTACAGTATGAGTGGTATCATGTTGTCTGTAGGAGAGACTTACAGTATGAGTGGTATCATGTTGTCTGTAGGGGAGCAGAATGACTTACAGTATGAGTGGTATCATGTTGTCTGTAGAGGAGCAGAATGACTTACAGTATGAGTGGTATCATGTTGTCTGTAGGAGAGCAGAATGACTTACAGTATGAGTGGTATCATGTTGTCTGTAGGAGAGACTTACAGTATGAGTGGTATCATGTTGTCTGTAGGAGAGCAGAATGACTTACAGTATGAGTGGTATCATGTTGTCTGTAGGAGAGACTTACAGTATGAGTGGTATCATGTTGTCTGTAGGAGAGACTTACAGTATGAGTGGTATCATGTTGTCTGTAGAGGAGCAGAATGACTTACAGTATGAGTGGTATCATGTTGTCTGTAGGAGAGACTTCCAGTATGAGTGGTATCATGTTGTCTGTAGGAGAGACATACAGTATGAGTGGTATCATGTTGTCTGTAGAGGAGCAGAATGACTTACAGTATGAGTGGTATCATGTTGTCTGTAGGGGAGCAGAATGACTTACAGTATGAGTGGTATCATGTTGTCTGTAGGAGAGACTTACAGTATGAGTGGTATCATGTTGTCTGTAGGAGAGACTTACAGTATGAGTGGTATCATGTTGTCTGTAGGAGAGACTTACAGTATGAGTGGTATCATGTTGTCTGTAGGGGAGCAGAATGACTTACAGTATGAGTGGTATCATGTTGTCTGTAGGAGAGACTTACAGTATGAGTGGTATCATGTTGTCTGTAGGGGAGCAGAATGACTTACAGTATGAGTGGTATCATGTTGTCTGTAGGAGAGACTTACAGTATGAGTGGTATCATGTTGTCTGTAGAGGAGCAGAATGACTTACAGTATGAGTGGTATCATGTTGTCTGTAGGGGAGACTTACAGTATGAGTGGTATCATGTTGTCTGTAGGAGAGACTTACAGTATGAGTGGTATCATGTTGTCTGTAGGGGAGACTTACAGTATGAGTGGTATCATGTTGTCTGTAGGAGAGCAGAATGACTTACAGTATGAGTGGTATCATGTTGTCTGTAGGAGAGACTTACAGTATGAGTGGTATCATGTTGTCTGTAGGAGAGACTTACAGTATGAGTGGTATCATGTTGTCTGTAGGAGAGACTTACAGTATGAGTGGTATCATGTTGTCTGTAGGAGAGCAGAATGACTTACAGTATGAGTGGTATCATGTTGTCTGTAGGAGAGCAGAATGACTTACAGTATGAGTGGTATCATGTTGTCTGTAGGAGAGCAGAATGACTTACAGTATGAGTGGTATCATGTTGTCTGTAGGGGAGCAGAATGACTTACAGTATGAGTGGTATCATGTTGTCTGTAGGGGAGCAGAATGACTTACAGTATGAGTGGTATCATGTTGTCTGTAGGAGAGACTTACAGTATGAGTGGTATCATGTTGTCTGTAGAGGAGCAGAATGACTTACAGTATGAGTGGTATCATGTTGTCTGTAGGAGAGACTTACAGTATGAGTGGTATCATGTTGTCTGTAGGGGAGCAGAATGACTTACAGTATGAGTGGTATCATGTTGTCTGTAGGGGAGACTTACAGTATGAGTGGTATCATGTTGTCTGTAGGGGAGACTTACAGTATGAGTGGTATCATGTTGTCTGTAGGAGAGACTTACAGTATGAGTGGTATCATGTTGTCTGTAGGGAGCAGAATGACTTACAGTATGAGTGGTATCATGTTGTCTGTAGGAGAGACTTACAGTATGAGTGGTATCATGTTGTCTGTAGGAGAGCAGAATGACTTACAGTATGAGTGGTATCATGTTGTCTGTAGAGGAGCAGAATGACTTACAGTATGAGTGGTATCATGTTGTCTGTAGAGGAGCAGAATGACTTACAGTATGAGTGGTATCATGTTGTCTGTAGGAGAGACTTACAGTATGAGTGGTATCATGTTGTCTGTAGGAGAGACTTACAGTATGAGTGGTATCATGTTGTCTGTAGAGGAGCAGAATGACTTACAGTATGAGTGGTATCATGTTGTCTGTAGGGGAGACTTACAGTATGAGTGGTATCATGTTGTCTGTAGGAGAGACTTACAGTATGAGTGGTATCATGTTGTCTGTAGGAGAGCAGAATGACTTACAGTATGAGTGGTATCATGTTGTCTGTAGAGGAGCAGAATGACTTACAGTATGAGTGGTATCATGTTGTCTGTAGAGGAGCAGAATGACTTACAGTATGAGTGGTATCATGTTGTCTGTAGAGGAGCAGAATGATTTACAGAATGAGTGGTATCATGTTGTCTGTAGGAGTGCCAGGTGCTGCTCACCCTGACCAACCCAGTGGAGAATATTACCCACGTCACCCTGGTGGGCTGTGAGGAGGGAGACCCGGAGGACATCAACACCACTGCTAAGGTACTGCTGAGTAGTGTTGCAAAGCTACCGGTAATTTACCAAAGTTACCGGGATCTTTAGTAAGTTTGGTAAGTAACAGATTGCCATAGATTTTCTATCGCAACTTTGGTAATTTTATACTTGAAAACATGTATTTATATATATATTTTTTTTATCTCTGTATCCATGAGTTTCTAATAGATGGACCATGTGGTTCAAGAGAAAATAGACAAATGAATTGAAAAAATAATCTAATCAACAATGGCTGTATTTTCACTCGGTAACTCTTCTATCTATTTACTAGTTTGGCCCCAAAACATTGACAGCAAATACATAGTCACAGTAAAATAATAATAAAAAAAAAAAATATATATATATATATATATATATATATTAAAACATAAAATATGCATGCATGCAGTCCCAGTCAAAAGTTTGGACACAAGCTACTCATTCAATGCCAAGAGTGTCCAAAGCTGTCATCAAGGCAAAGGGTGGCTACTTTGAAGAATCTCAAATAGAAATGGCTGAAACCCTCATAGTAAACACCAATGGTAATCACTAAGTTGATGGTTTACATTTAGGATATTTTACAGCTTTCTCATTCTTAATTATATATATTTTTTAAATATTTTTATTTTATTTATTTATTTATTATTTTGTGATAAGGCCATACAGAGGGCCAGCGATTATTAGACTCCTATGATAAGCTGAAGTACCCAAAAGGGCCACTAGATGTCTTGTGATAGATTACATAAATTAAATAAAAATTAATACATTTTTTACTTTATTTAACTAGGCAAGTCAGTTAAGAACAAATTCTTAGTTACAATGAGGGCCTGGGAACAGTGGGTTAACTGCGTTGTTCAGGGGCAGAACGAGATATTTGTACCTTGTCAGCTCAGGGATTTGATCTAGCAACATTTCTGGTTACTAGTCCAACGCTCTAACCACTAGGCAACCTGCCGCCCCAAAAAGCCTTGAAAGATACCACAATTCTGGTAGTTTACTGGTAAATTTAGACTGTTTCCAGTAAAATACCCTCCTTTTACAAATCTACTGCTGACCTCTCACCCCTTACCTCTGTTGTTGATGTTAATATTGTTGTTTATAGGTGATGGTTCCTACCAAGGAGTTGGTCCTGGCAGGGAAGGATGCTGCAGCAGAATACGACGAGTTGGCTGAGCCTCAGGACTTCCAGGACGACCCAGAGTAAGTCCTTAAGTGAATTATGGTCATATCAAATCATATTTTATACAGTAGAATTAAGCAATAAGGCCCGAGGAGGTGTGGTATATGGCCAATATACCACGGCTAAGGGCTGTTCTTACGCACGACGCAATGCAGAGTGCCTGGACACAGCCCTTAGCCGTGGTATGTTGGCCATATACCATAAATCCCAGAGGTGCCTTATTGCTAGTATAAACTGGTTACCAACGTAATTAAAGCAGTATAAATAACTTTTGTCGTACCCGTGGTATACAGTCTGATATACCACGGCTGTCAGCCAATCAGCATTCAGGGCTCGAACCACCCAGTTTATAATGTAGTATATATAGTTGAAGTCGGAAGTTTACATACACCTTAGCCACATACATTTAAACTCAGTTTTTAACAATTTCTGACATTTTAATCCTAGTAAAAATTCCCTGTCTTAGGTCAGTTAGGATCACCACTTTATTTTAAGATTGTGAAATGTCAGAATAATAGTAGAGAGAATTATTTATTTCAGCTTTTAATTTCTTTCATCACATTCCCAGTGGGTCAAATGTTTACATACACTCAATTAGTATTTGGTAGCACTGCCTTAAACAATTTAAACTTGGGTCAAGCGTTTCGGGTAGCCTTCCACAAGCTTCCCACAATAAGTTGGGTGAATTTTGGCCCATTCCTCCTGACAGAGCTGGTGTAACTGTCAGGTTGTAGGCCTCCTTGCTCGCACAAGCTTTTTCAGTTCTGCCCACACATTTTCTATGGAATTGAGGTCAGGGCTTTGTGATGGCCACTTCAATACCTTGACTTTGTTGTCCTTAAGCCATTTTGCCACAACTTTGGAAGTATTCTTTGGGTCATTGTCCATTTGGAAGACCCATTTGCGTCCAAGCTTTAACTTCCTGACTGATGTCTTGAGATGTTGCTCCAATATATCCACATAACTTTCCTGCCTCATGATGACATCTATTTTGTGAAGTGCACCAGTCCCTCCAGCAGCAAAGCACCCCCACAACATGATGCTGCCACCCCCATGCTTCACGGTTGGGATGGTGTTCTTCGGCTTGCAAGTCTCCCCCTTTATCCTCCAAACATAACGATGGTCATTATGGCCAAACAGTTCTATTTTTGTTTCATCAGACCAGAGGACATTTCTCCAAAAAGTACAATCTTTGTCCCCATGTGCATTTGTAAACTGTAGTCTGGCTTTTTAATGGCATGTATTGATCACATCTTTACTAATGCTGCAGCAATTAGCTTGAATGCAGTATCCAGATCCATAGGATGCAGTGATCACAATATAGTAGCCACATCTAGGAAAACCAAAGTTGCAAAGGCTGGGCCTAATATAGTGTATAAGAGGTCATACAAGAAGTTTTGTAGTCGTTCCTATGTTGTTGACGTAAATAATATTTGTTGGTCCGTGGTGTGTAATGAGGAGCAACCAGACGCTGCACTTGACACATTTATGAAATTGCTTATTTCAGTTACTAATAAGCATGGACCCATTTAAGAAAATTACTAAAAACGATTAAATGCTGTGGATCAATGAGGAATTTAAAAATTGTATGGTTGAGAGGGATGAGGAAAAAAGAATGGCAAATAAGTCTGGCTGTACAACCGATTGGCAAACGTCCTGCAAATTGAGAAATCATGTGACTAAATAAAAATAAACAAAGATGAATGATAGTAAAAAGCTTTGAGGCACCTTAAATGACGTTTTGTGGAAAAAAGGCAAACTCAGCTCCATCATTCATTGAATCCGATGGCTCATTCATCACAACCAACTGATATTGCCAACTACTTCAAGGATTTTTTCATTGGCAAGATTAGCAAATTTAGGCATGACATGCCAGCAACACTCTGATACTACACATCCAAGTATATCTGACCAAATTATAAAAGACAAGCATTCTAATTATGAATTCTGTAAAGTGAGTGTGGAAGAATTGTTG
The DNA here is from genome assembly GCF_016432855.1 of Salvelinus namaycush. Lineage (NCBI taxonomy): Eukaryota > Metazoa > Chordata > Actinopteri > Salmoniformes > Salmonidae > Salvelinus > Salvelinus namaycush. Next base: position 13,591 of record NW_024058872.1, read on the forward strand.
TCATCAGGGTCTGACAACTTGGATGGAAAATTACTGAGGAAAATAGCGGACGATATTTCCACTCCTATTTGCCATATTTTCAATTTAAGCCTACTAGAAAGTGTGTGTGCCCCCAGGTTTGGAGGGAAGCTAAAGTCTTTCCGCTACCTAAGATTAGTAAAGTCCCCTTTATTGGCTCAAATAGACATGCCGCGAGGTCTCTTCACAGTCCCCAAGTCCAGAACAGACTATGGAAGGCGCACAGTACTACATAGAGCCATGACTACATGGAACTCTATTCCACAAACTGCCTTCATTTTGCTGGACCCCAGGTAGAGTAGCTACTGCCTTAGCAGCAGCTAATGGGGATCCATAATAAATACGAATACGTCGGTGTCCGCAACATGGCTGGTTTTCCCTTTTGTAGTCTGTGATTGTCTGGAGACCCTGCCACATATGTCTCGTGTCTGAGCCGTTGAATTGCGACTCCACTTTGTCTCTATACTGACGTTTTGCCTGTTTGATTGCCTTACGGAGGGAATAACTACACTGTTTGTATTCAACCATATTCCCCGTCACCTTGCCATGGTTTAATGCGGTAGTTCTCGCTTTCAGTTTTGCGCGAATGCTGCCATCTCTCCACGGTTTCTGGTTTGGGTCGGTTCTAATAGTCACAGTGGGAACAACATCCCCTATACACTTCCTGATGAACTTTGTCCGTGTAAACGTCAATGTTATTCTCAGAGGCAACCCGGAACATATCCCAGTCCGCTGATCAAAACAATCTTGAAGCGTGGATTCATATTGGTCAGACCAGCGTTGAATAGACCTTAGAACGGGTACTTCCTTGTTGAGTTTCTGCCTATAGGAAGGGAGGAGCAAAATGGAGTCGTGATCTGATTTGCCAAAGGGAGGGCGGGGGAGGGCCTTGTAGGCATCTTCAAAAGGCGAGTATCAGTGATCTAGTGTTTTTCCTAAGCGAGTACTACAGTCAATGTATTGATAGAACTTCGGTAGCATTTTCCTCAAATTTGCTTTGTTAAAATCCCCAGCTACAATAATCACGGCCTCAGGATATGTGGTTTCCAGTTTGCATAAAGTCTAGTGTAGTTCTTTGAGGGCCGTCGCGGTATCAGCTTAAGGGGGAATATACACGGCTGTGACTATAACAGAAGAGAATTCTCTCGGGAGGTTATATGGTCTGCATTTGATTGTGATGTATTCTAGGTCAGGTGAACAAAAGGACTTGACTTTCTGTACGTTATCACAATCACACAATGAGTAGTTAATCATGAAACATACACCCCCACCTTTCTTCTTCACGGAGAGTTCTTTATTCCTGTATGCACAATGAACTGAGAACCCAGCTGGCTGTATGGACAAGGACAGTATATCCAGAGAGAGCCATGATTCCGTGAAACAGAGTATGTTACAGTCCCCGATGTCTCTCTGGAAGGAGATCCTCGTGCTGTATGAACTGAGGAGCAAGGACATTCGTTTAAAACAAGTGTACTTTATAGGGAATAGGGTGACATTTTACCTCTGCCCCTGGTCTCCTAACCTTCCCTCTCTGCTCCTGTCTCTCCTCCAGCGTGGTGGCCTTCAGGAAGTCCAATAAGATTGGTTTCTTCATCAAGGTGGTCCCTCAACGCGAGGAGGACGGTGATGTCACGGTGTCCTTTAAGATCCGCCACGACTTCCGCAACTTGGCGGCTCCCATAAGGCCGAGCGAGGAGGGCGATGCCCCCACCGAGGCCATCTGGCTGACACACCACGTAGAGCTCAGCCTGGGGCCGATCATAGCGTGAAGAGCTTACACACACACACACACACACACCGAATACATATCTTTTACACACACACACACACACACACACACATAAGCAGAAACTCAAAATATACTAAGTATACTAAACATTAAGCTCTTTCCATGACAGACTGACCAGGTGAATCCATGTGAAAGCTATGATCCCTTATTGACTTCAGTCAGTGTAGATGAAGAGGAGGAGATGGGTTTAAAGAAGGATTTTCAAGCCTCGAGACATGGATTGTGTATATGTGCCATTCAGAGGGGGAATGGGCAAGACAACAGATTTGAAGTGCCTTTTGAACGGGGAATGGTAGGAGGTGCCAGGCGCACCGGTTTGACTGTGTCATCAAATGCAACTTCAACTCTTTTCACACTCAACAGTTTCCCGTGTGTGTATCAAGAATGGTCCACCACTCAAAGGACATCCAGCCAACTGGACACAACTGTGGGAAGCATTGGAGGCAACATGGGCCAACATCCCTGTGGTACACCTTGCTACACCTTGTAGAATCCATGTCCCGATGAATTGAGGCTGTTCTGAGGGCCAAATGGGGGGGGGGGGGGTGCACCTCAGGTTCCACCTAATGTTTCGTATAATCAGTATATATAGTAGAACAAGAGAGAGAGGACACACTAACAGATATACAACAGACACACACACACACACACACACATTGTACATGCATTGGATCACATATCTCACACACACACACACACACACTTTTCTGTACCCCCTAGCAGTTCCAGAGACCCTTTCCTGCTTCACGCTTCAATTTAGGCATTATCTTCATCATCCTCCTCTAAGGATGAAGATTATTTACCTGCATGCTATGCCAGGCTACATCTACCTACTAATAAATGTATCTTAGATGATGTCATTACTGTACTCCTCTGGGTTGAAGGTAGGGTGAGACTGTCATTACTGTACCTCCTCTCTGGGTTGAAGGTAGGGTGAGACTGTCATTACTGTACTCCTCTCTGGGTTGAAGGTAGGGTGAGACTAAGGATTTGGGAGTTATTTTTGCTGTTGTCTTCAGTACTAAAGTCCAGTCAGTTCTATTAGCAGTATTGAAGTAGTGAGACCTGTAAACGTGTCAGTTTGTCTGAGGTACTCTGCAGCGGTAAGATTATATTACTTTAACACTATCGGTCAATTATACATTTTAATTAAATGTAACGTTTATATTGATTGGAGGGTTTCTACTGAAGATGTGACCAACAGGGAGGGGCTGGTAGCAATGTATTACCTTTCACTGGTACCATTCTGATTTGTCTGGAAGGAATTTCCCCCTTGGTTTGTTAGACAGAGCCTTACAACAAGGTTAACCTGTACTGGCTAATAAAATTAATGTTTTAAAAACACCTTTTGTTTATTGTGTTATTGGAGAGGAGTCGAAGGCAATGGACTCAACCCTTAAAAAAACGAGAGACGAGGACCAACCAACCAAAGATCACGAGCCTAACTCACTGACAGTTTCTTTAATTATAGTTAAAATCAGGACTTTATTATAATGATTTTATTGTGTTTTTACCTTTTTGGATTCATGTGTTGTTTATTGGTTGTCTTTAAACTGTAGTCTAATCAATTTGCCTTTTGTCATTTAGTGCATGTTGACAGTGCCACCACAAGGTGGAGCTGTAGGGTTGTTTATGAAATGGTGTAATGGCATGCTGCCTCCTGTAGATGGCAGCTATGAGTCACTGTCAACAGTGATTTATATTTTACCAGGCAAGTCAGTTGAGAACAAATTCTTATTTTCAATGACAGCCTAGGAACAGTGGGTTAATTGCCTTGTTCAGGGGCAGAACAACAGATTTTTACCTTGTCAGCTCAGGGATTTGATCTAGCAACCTTCCAGTTACTAGTCCAACACTCAAACCTCTAGGCTACCTGCCGCCCCAGCTGTACTGAACAAAAAATATAAACAAAACATGTAAAGTGTTGGTCCCATGTTTCATGAGCTGAAATAAAAGATCCCTGAAACTTTCCATATGCACAAAAAGCTTATTTCTCTCCCAATTTTGTGCACAAATGTGTTTACATCCTTGTTAGTGAGCATTTCTCCTTTGCTAAGATAATCCATCCACCTGACAGGTGTGTCATATCAAGAAGCTGATTAAACAGCATACTCATTACACAGGTGCAGCTTGTGCTGGGGACAATAAAAGGCCATTCTAAAATGTGCAGTTTTGTTACACAACACAATGTCACAGACGTCTCAAGTTTTGAGGGAGCTTGCAATTGCCATGCTGACTGTAGGAACGTCCAACAGAGCTGATGACAGAGAATTTAATGTTAATTTCTCAACCATAAGTTGCCTCCAATGTCATTTTATAGAATCTTGCAGTAAGTGCAACCAGCCTCACAACCACAGACCACGTGTAACCACGCCAGCCCAGGACCTCCACATCCGGGTTCTTCACCTGCGGGATCGTCTGAGACCAGCCACCAGGACAGCTGATGAAACTGAGGAGTATTTCTGTCTGTAATAAAGCCCTTTTGTGGGGGAAAAACAAATTCTGATTGATTGGGCCAGGCTCCTCAGTGGGTGGGCCTATGCTTTCCCATGCCCACCCATGGCTGTGCCCCTGCCCAGTCATGTGAAATCCATAGATTAGGGCCTAATGAATTTATTTCAATTGACTGATTTCCTTATATGAACTGTAACTTTTGGAAATGGTTGCATGTTGCGTTAATATTTTTTGTTCAGTGTACGTTAGAGATGGACATTTATCTTTGATTTACTTAACAAAAGGCACATCTCAATAGGTGGTCCAGGGATGGAGCAGCGGTCCCCGAGTGGCGCAGCGGTCTAAGGCACTGCATCTCAGTACTAGAGGCGTCAATACAGACCTTGGTTTGATCCCGGGCTGTATCACAACCGGCTGTGATCGGGAATCCCATAGGGCGGCGCACAATTGGATCAGCGTTGCTAGGGGAAGGTTTGGCCGGTGTAGGCCGTCATTGTAAATAAGAATTTGTTCTTAACTTACTTGCATAGTTAAATAAAGGTTAAATTAATAAATGGCATGACATGGCACAAGTGGGTGGGTTTTCTATTGCTCCTCTATGGTGTCTTAAAGAGGGGTTGGGTTAAAAACAAGACACATTTCAGTTGGAACTTGTGTGCAATTGACCAATATAGTGATCTTATAGTTTGTTGTTATATATATATATATATATATATATATTTAAATGTAAAAATGTTATTGCAGAAAAAACAGTATACTTAAGTATACAAACAGACAATGATAAAATATGCAAGGGGGGGGGGGTTACAACAAATTAAACATTATACAAAGACCTTAGAGGATGCACACATTTGGATTGTTTTAACAGCTTTCTTATTAGAAGAATGCTGAACGGTCTTAATGTACTGCTCGGATTCCTTCTAGAAAACACGGAAGAGGTCCTATTGTTCCTCGAGCAAGGGGGAGGCCGATGACGTCACGGATTCTTTGAAACTCCTTGAAGTTTGCAGTTGTCTAAAACCACTATTTTGCTCAAAATGTTACAATTTTTTTTCTTTTTTCTTTTGTTGTGTACTTTACTGTATTTATACTTGGAGTATCGCTTTTCAACAGTAGAAGTTCCCCCCCAAAAAAATCGCTGGAAGACATCTTTAAGTGCGAATGGACAATTAACATTTGAGTCATTTAGCAGATGCTCTTATACAGAGCGACATGGGTTAAGTGCCTTGCTCGAGCACGTCAACAGACTTTTCACTTAGTCGCCTCGCGTATCCTGACCAGCAATCATTTGGCTATTGGTTCAACGCTCTAAACGCTAGGCTACCTGCCGACCAATGTACGAATCTTACATGACGTAAATAGCCATTCTCTCTCGCTTCTCTATAAATAAACTGTCAAAATATTATTAGAAACGTCTTTGGTAACACTTGACACCCAGAGTCATAACACGTTATGACACGGTCATAACCATGTCATAATATGTTGTATCACTGTCATGACCCATATATCTACACCTGTTGTGTTATTTCTGGCTGGTTATGACCTGTACATGTGTCAAACCACATTTATTTTAATTGGGTTCCTGCCAAGAAGTTTCCTTTCATTTGAAAGTTTGTTTCTTAAGTCCTTTGTTGTAATTCATTATTTACTGTCAAGTTTTTTTTTTGTTCATCATATTTAAAATAGCTTGTTAGAAAATACACTTTATGACACGAAGCATTATGACATCATAATCGTATAAGCCAGATAGGCCAATCACGTACATGACCTTACGTCAGTCATCAGTCAAAAGGAGGATGTCTCGTCCTGCTCCTGGAATCTGCTCCTACATTCATCCCAGTCATCAGTAACAGAGCATTGGTGTCTAGCTGCATGTCTGACGTCAATGTGGTGAACAATTACAACAATCATTTAATATGGTCAATTTCAAAACAATATAACATAAACATACTGTTGACAAGTAGACGATGGAGTAATGGAATGTGTTGCCTTGCGTGGCAGGTTTTGTGGGTTTTGACACTCTTATGTAGGTGTCATAACCAGCCAGTAAATAACGTAATATATGTCACAACAGGTCTAAATATGTGTCACGACAGTGTTATGACAGTGTTATGTCAGTTGTTATTGCATATTATAACATGGTTATGACCTTGCCATAACCATGTTATGACACTGGGTGTCAAGTAAAGTGTTACTAAGTTGTCTTAGAAGCATAGTCGCCTCATAGACAGATTAAATATGATTCATTACCAACGATGGTTTGAGGTCAGTGCTGTTTACGAATTGGAACCCCATTTTCCTTTTCATGGGAAAATACACTTTAGAGGAGGAGATGTTGCTTCAGCAGAAGAACAAGAAGGAAAAAACACACACACACACACATACACACACACACACAGCTGCTGCTAATAGAGACCGTTGTATCCCTACTATAAATAATGGCCTAACGATCTCACATCTGGTAGGGTAAATGTTCTGTAAACTAATTTCAGTAAATGGAGCCAGACTGAGCCAGGAAGGCAGGCAGGTTAACATGTGGGTGGCTGAGCTGTGTGGTAGTTGTGTTCTTAATAGTCAGTAGTATAACTACTATATTATACTACCACTGTTACTGTTCTAGTACTATAGAACTACTTAAAGGCTGTGTGGAATAGTGATCTGTCAACATCAGGCAATACGTCAGTCAACGACCTCACATCACACAGCGTCTAGACTACAGAGAGACATGAGAAAACCCCCAGAGATGACTGCTAATCCAAACAGGACGGCTGAATGTCGACAAAACCCAGAGATGACTGCGGGGGGGGGGGGGGGGGATTGTAGAGGGGCAGTGGGGGGGTGAAGAGGGTGAGGGGGTTGAGGGGACGTCAGCTGCTTTCTCAGTGTTCCTTTTCACTCCCAGGTCCAAAGTCAACATTCTAATGGCTGAGAAATGTCATATTGGTCCAGTGATCAAGACCGAGAGGGAAAGAGAGAGAGAGAAAGAGAGAGTATGGAAAGAGAGAGAGAGAGGGGAAGAGAGAGTATGAAAAGAGAGAGAGGGAAAGAGAGAGAGAAAGCGAGAGACAGAGAGAGGGAAAGAGAGAGAGAGGGAGGGAAAGAGAGAGACAGAGAGGGAGGGAGGAAAAGAGGGAGAGAGAGTATGGAAAGAGTGAATGAGAGGGAGAAAGAGAGAATGATGGACACAGAGAAAGGGAGAAAATAGGTAGATTTATTCCAGAGCTAAGGTTTCTCAGGTTGGGCCAGGTTCTTGGACCAGGTTCTAGACAGAACAGGAGACCCTGAGGACTGTCTGTACTCTATCCATCCATCTGACCCAGACATCATCTATTACCTGTAATTAGCCCGGTGATGGTCTGCTGAGCAGAGAACGATGGGTGGTGATTAATCAGATCCTCCGCTCAACCTGAAGGGGTTGTGTATAAAAACATACCCTTGGTATTTTGCGGTTGGTCTCTGGTTGGTTGACCCCGGAGGTAAGGTGTGTGATATATTGAACATCATGGAACACAAACAGCAGAGGGCATAGACCCCTCTATGTGGGATATCTAGCCGGCCCACCTGACAGGCTGTTACCCAAAATGGCCCTATTCCTTCCACTTAGGCCGTGGTCAAAAGTAGTGCACTACTTGGGCCGTGGTCAAACGTAGTGCACTACTTGGGCCGTGGTCAAACATAGTGCACTACTTGGGCCGTGGTCAAAAGTAGTGCACTACTTGGGCCGTGGTCAAACGTAGTGCACTACTTGGGCCGTGGTCAAAAGTAGTGCACTACTTGGGCCCGTGGTCAAACATAGTGCACTACTTGGGCCGTGGTCAAAAGTAGTGCACTAATTGAGTATTATTTGGGAGACTGCCATAGCTCTCTAAGGATTTCTATTAGTGGAGAAAACACGCTCGTGTTTGGTGTGTCTGACAGTGTCCAGTATGCTGCTGTACATCTGATTTGTGAGGGGAGATATGACTGACAGTGTCCAGTATGCAGCTGTACATCTGATTTGTGAGGGGAGATATGACTGACAGTGTCCAGTATGCAGCTGTACATCTGATTTGTGAGGGGAGATATGACTGACAGTGTCCAGTATGCTGCTGTACGTCTGATTTGTGAGGGGAGATATGACTGACAGTGTCCAGTATGCTGCTGTACATCTGATTTGTGAGGGGAGATATGACTGACAGTGTCCAGTATGCAGCTGTACATCTGATTTGTGAGGGGAGATATGACTGACAGTGTCCAGTATGCTGCTGTACATCTGATTTGTGAGGGGAGATATGACTGACAGTGTCCAGTATGCAGCTGTACATCTGATTTGTGAGGGGAGATATGACTGACAGTGTCCAGTATGCAGCTGTACATCTGATTTGTGAGGGGAGATATGACTGACAGTGTCCAGTATGCTGCTGTACGTCTGATTTGTGAGGGGAGATATGACTGACAGTGTCCAGTATGCTGCTGTACATCTGATTTGTGAGGGGAGATATGACTGACAGTGTCCAGTATGCAGCTGTACATCTGATTTGTGAGGGGAGATATGACTGACAGTGTCCAGTATGCAGCTGTACATCTGATTTGTGAGGGGAGATATGACTGACAGTGTCCAGTATGCTGCTGTACATCTGATTTGTGAGGGGAGATATGACTGACAGTGTCCAGTATGCAGCTGTACATCTGATTTGTGAGGGGAGATATGACTGACAGTGTCCAGTATGCTGCTGTACATCTGATTTGTGAGGGGAGATATGACTGACAGTGTCCAGTATGCTGCTGTACGTCTGATTTGTGAGGGGAGATATGACTGACAGTGTCCAGTATGCTGCTGTACGTCTGATTTGTGAGGGGAGATATGACTGACAGTGTCCAGTATGCTGCTGTACATCTGATTTGTGAGGGGAGATATGACTGACAGTGTCCAGTATGCTGCTGTACATCTGATTTGTGAGGGGAGATATGACTGACAGTGTCCAGTATGCTGCTGTACATCTGATTTGTGAGGGGAGATATGACTGAACACAGCAGTCACGGGGATACTTGTCGTCTTCCCTGTGCATGTCCAGGCTCTTCCATAGATCCTATCTTGATTAGTTCTGTGTTCCCTGTGCATGTCCAGGCTCTTCCACAGATCCTATCTTGATTAGTTCTGTGTTCCCTGTGCATGTCCAGGCTCTTCCACAGATCCTATCTTGATTAGTTCTGTGTTCCCTGTGTATATCCAGGCTGTATCACTACCGGACGTGATTGTGGGTCCCCATAGAGCGGCGTACAATTGGCCCAGCATCGTCCGGGTTTGGCCGGTGTAGGCCGTCATTGTAAATAAGAATTTGTTCTTAACTGACTTGCCTAGTTAAATAAAGGTTAAATAAATAAATAATAATTCCTCCACAGATCCTATCTTGATTAGTTCTGTGTTCCCTGTGCATGTCCAGGCTCTTCCACAGATCCTATCTTGATTAGTTCTGTGTGATTTACTGCCTTCAGGTGTGTTATGTTTACCTTTCCTTATTGTTGTTCTACTGTAGTGTGCAGCATAGTCTGGTGGTGAGGTATTGGAGTGTGGGTTAGGTTACGTTCCAAATGGCACCCTATCCCCTGTGGGCCCCGGTCAAAAGTAGTGCACTATATAGGGAATAGGATGCCGTTTGGGACGCAGTCATTGTGAATGACGTAATGGTGGACAAGGAGAGGTCCTGGGCGGGTGCGGTCAGTCAGTCAGACAGACTTGTAATTCAGTGAGGAATGAGCAGGGTGGTGAGCAGGGTGGTGAGCAGGGCGGTGAGCAGGGCGGTGAGCAGGGTGGTGAGCAGGGTGGTGAGCAGGGTGGTAAGCAGGGTGGTGAGCAGGGTGGTGAGCAGGATGGTGAGCAGGGTGGTGAGCAGGGTGGTGAGCAGGGCGGTGAGCATGGCGGTGAGCAGGGCGGTGAGCAGGGCGTGAGCAGAGCGGTGAGCAGGGCGGTGAGCAGGGCGGTGAGCAGGGCGGTGAGCAGGGTGGTGAGCAGGGTGGTAAGCAGGGTGGTGAGCAGGGTGGTGAGCAGGGCGGTGAGCAGGGCGGTGAGCAGGGCGGTGAGCAGGGCGGTGAGCAGGGCGGTGAGCAGGGCGGTGAGCAGGGTGGTGAGCAGGGTGGTGAGCAGGGTGGTGAGCAGGGCGTGAGCAGAGCGGTGAGCAGGGCGGTGAGCAGGGCGGTGAGCAGGATGGTGAGCAGGGCGGTGAGCAGGGCGGTGAGCAGGGCGGTGAGCAGGGCGGTGAGCATGGCGGTGAGCAGGGCGGTGAGCAGGGCGGTGAGCAGAGCGTGAGCAGAGCGGTGAGCAGGGCGGTGAGCAGGGCGGTGAGCAGGGCGGTGAGCAGGGCGTGAGCAGGGCGGTGAGCAGGGCGGTGAGCAGGGCGGTGAGCATGGCGGTGAGCAGGATGGTGAGCAGGGTGGTGAGCAGGGCGGTGAGCAGGGCGGTGAACAGGGCGGTGAGCAGAGCGGTGAGCAGGGCGGTGAGCATGGCGGTGAGCAGGGCGGTGAGCAGGGCGGTGAGCATGGCGGTAATGAGAGAAAGAAGAAGAAAAACAATTCCTGGCCAAAGGAAGGAGAAATGTAGTTTTCCCTCAGAATGAGCTCTTGAAAACATCACAGGGCGGTTCAGGGTGGAAAATTGGTCTCAAGTGCTGAGAATAGAGGCATTTTACTCCTACTCTTAGAAACGCGTTGAAGAACACATTCAGAAATGGCAAAAAAGGGCCGTCAGTAAATAAATAATAAGAAATAAGGTTTTGAAATGTCTGTCCTATATCTAGGAGATATAAGAAAGCTCAGGAAATATATATATTTATTTTTTGGATACATATTTAACCCCTTCTTTTTGTTAGAACAAAACTACCTCCATACTTCCATTACTTTGTATGGGTTATCTGAGGGTCATAGGGCAATAACAAGTAATATCCAACAAGTAATATCCAACAAGTAATATCCAACAAGTAATATCTAACAAGTAATATCTAACAAGTAATATCTAACAAGTAATATCTAACAAGCAATATCTAACAAGTAATATCTAACAAGTAATATCTAACAAGTAATATCTAACAAGCAATATCTAACAAGTAATATCTAACAAGCAATATCTAACAAGCAATATCTAACAAGTAATATCCAACAAGTAATATCCAACAAGTAATATCTAACAAGTAATATCTAACAAGTAATATCTAACAAGCAATATCTAACAAGCAATATCTAACAAGTAATATCCAACAAGTAATATCTTACAAGTAATATCTAACAAGTTACACAACATATACCCATTACACACAAATCTAAGTAGGAATGAATTAAGACTATAGAAACTCAGCATAAAAAGAAACGTCCCTTTTTCAGGACCTTGTCTTTCAAAGATAATTCGTAAAAATCCAAATCACTTCACAGATCTTCTTTGTAAAGGGTTTAAACACTGTTTCCCCATGCTTGTTCAATTAACCATAAACAATTCATGAACATGCACCTGTGGAGCGGTCGTTAAGACACTAACAGCTTACAGACGGTAGGCAATAAAGGTCACAGTTATGAAAACTTAGGACACGAAAGAGGCCTTTCTACTGACTCTGAAAAACACCAAAAGAAAGATGCCCAGGGTCCCTGCTCATCTGCGTGAACATGCCTTAGGCATGCTGTAAGGAGGCATGAGGAGTGCAGATGTGGCCAGGGAAATAAATTGCAATGTCGGTACTGTGAGACGCCTAAGACAGCGCTACAGAGAGACAGGACGGACAGTTGATCGTCCTCGCAGTGGCAGACCATGTGTAACAACACCTGCACAGGATCGGTACATCCGAACATCACACCGGCGGGACAGGTACAGGATGGCAACAACAACTGCCCGAGTTACACCAGGAACGCACAATCCCTCCATCAGTGCTCAGACTGTCCGTAATAGGCTGAGAGAGGCTGGACTGAGGGCTTGTAAGGCCTGTTGTAAGGCAGGTCCTCACCAGACATCACCGGCAACAATGTCGCCTATGGGCACAAACCCACCGTCGCAGGACCAGACAGGACTGGCAAAAAGTGCTCTTCACTGACGAGTTGCGGTTTTGTCTCACCAGGGGTGATGGTCGGATTCGTGTTTATCGTCGAAGGAATGAGCGTTACACCGAGGCCTGTAGTCTGGAGCGGGATCGATTTGGAGGTGGAGGGTCCGTCATGGTCTGGGGCGGTGTGTCACAGCATCATCGGACTGAGCTTGTTGTCATTGCAGGCAATCTCAATGCTGTGCGTTACAGAGAAGACATCCTCCTCTCTCATGTAGTACCCTTCCTGCAGGCTCATCCTGACATGACCCTCCAGCATGACAATGCCACCAGCCATACTGCTCGTTCTGTGCGGGATTTCCTGCAAGATAGGAATGTCAGTGTTCTCCTGTGGACAGCGAAGAGCCCGGATCTCAATCCCATTGAGCACGTCTGGGAGCTGTTGGATTGGAGGGTGAGGGCTAGGGCCATTCCCCCCAGAAATGTCCGGGAACTTGCAGGTGCCTTGGTGGAAGAGTGGGGTAACATCTCACAGCAAGAACTGGCAAATCTGGTGCGGTCCATGAGAAGGAGATGCAGTGCAGTACTTAATGCAGCTGGTGGCCACACCAGATGCTGACTGTTACTTTTGATTTGGACCCCCCCTTTGTTCAGGGACACATCATTCCATTTCCGTTAGTCAAACGTCTGTGGAACTTGTTCAGTTTATGTCTCAGTTGTTGAATCTTTTTATGTTCATACAAATATTTACACGTTAAGTTTGCTGAAAATAAACGCAGTTGACAGTGAGAGGACGTTTCTTTTTACATATGGAGAAGCAATGTCAGAGCAGAACAGACTAAGATATAGTAGAATAGTATAGAAAACAGTATATACACATGAGATGAGTAATGTCAGATATGTATACATTAAGTGACAAAGATACCGTTTGTGAGGGTTTTAGGTGACACATTTCAATGTAGAAAATAGTAAAAATAAAGATAAACCCTTGAAGGAGTAGGTGTGTCCAAATGTTTGTCTGGTACTGTAGTAAGTTTAGCGAATTCGTAACGTATTGTACGTTTTGCAAATTCGTAACATATAATACAAATTGTACTTTGTAACATATCATATGAAATGGGTGATGGACGTCAAGAAATTAATACATACCATACGAAATATAACATACACTAAATGGATGTCTTGGATTTAAGTACAGAATAATATACGAAGTGCTATGAGACCAGGTTGGGCCAAACCGTGGCGTTTTCGTGAGATGACTAATCTTTTGGATGTTTCCTGGTCTGACACCAGTACTGTAGCTCTGCCATTTTCCACGGTAGACGCGGAAGGGTGACAGAGGTGGATGCAGTGGATTGAGCCACAGCCCATGCATAAAAACAGATATTTCCATCTTAAACTGACTAGGCGAATAAATAATCACACATTTTTCATTTTTGATTATTTCATTAACCTACATCATGTTATTTCAAGGTATCCGTTTGGTGCGCAATACCACGATGGTGAAACCGCGGCCTTATTTGGGCGTACCTAAGTGGGGCAATTGAAAGCATCCAGGTTAACTTTAATTGTGTTCGGTGAAAATGGTTTATGCAACATTATCGGTAAGTGACTTGATGCCAAAATCGATTTAGAGTTGTTGAAAAGGAGTGACGAGTATGTTGATATTGGACTGTTCTATTATTAAAAACTCTGCTTTTGACAACTACCATGCTGTATAATTCAGTTCAATGTCTATCGCATTATTTAAAATATCAGAATTGGGTGAGAAAAAAAAAAATGTTATGTATGCCAGACATATTAGACAAGAAATAAGGCAAAGTGATCGTGTCAGGTGAAAAATGATGTCAAGCGTTTTACCATTGCAACATTTTTTGTTGTAGGCTACAGTCACTGTGGTTCTCTGCAGCTATGGAGTTCACAGCACTGGGTTCACAGCTGGCGATGCCTCATCATTGGTTTTTCCCCCATCTGGGTTCACAGCTGGCGATGCCTCATAATTGGTTTTTCCCCCATCTGGGTTCACAGCTGGCGATGCCTCATCATTGGTTTTTCCCCCATCTGGGTTCACAGCTGGCGATGCCTCATCATTGGTTTTTCCCCCATCTGGGTTCACAGCTGGCGATGCCTCATCATTGGTTTTTCCCCCATCTGGGTTCACAGCTGGCGATGCCTCATCGTGATTGGTTATTCCCCATAATTTGCAGCAATATAAATGAGCGTCATCACCATCTTTCCTTTGTGATTACCAGCTGAGGTAAACTTTTATGAGTTGATTTTACTCCTGGCTCCGAGATTGTCTGAGCAGTGTCTTGACATCATCCTAAAACCTACTCTGCGGTGGGAGTATTTTGAGTCTTAAAACCGGTTTTAACAGGATTTCTAGGACTTTTTGTGAGACGCTTTGTGGATACGGGCCCTGGTTCACAGGTCAGTGATACAGGACGAAGCTCCCGAGACCCTGCGACTTCAAGAACACCACAGTCAGATACGATACAGGCCAGGACTTCTCTAGCTGCCTCTATGAGCGTAAACGTTAACCAGACTGAAATAGCAAGCCAATAGAAAAGTCTGGGTCTGTGGTTGTACTGGGTCTGTGGTGGTACTGGGTCTGTGGTGGTACTGGGTCTCTGGTTGTACTGGGTATGTGGTGGTACTAGGTCTGTGGTTGTACTGGGTCTGTGGTGGAGGTTGAGGTTCTGTGGTGGAACTGGGTCTGTGGTGGAGGTTGAGGGTCTGTGGTGGTACTGGGTATGTGGTGGTACTGGGTCTGTGGTGGTACTGGGTCTGTGGTTGTACTGGGTCTGTGGTTGTACTGGATCTGTGGATCAAACATTTTGTTAGGTTACAGCCGATGGTCACTCTGACAAAGCTGGAGAGTTCCTCTGTGGAGAAGGGAGAACCTTCCAGAAGGACAACCACATGACAGCCCGCTTGGAGTTTGCCAAAAGGCCCCTAAAGATTTTCAGGCCTTGAGAAACAAGATTCTCTGGTCTGATGAACCCAAGATTGAACTCTTTGGCCTGAATGCCAAGCATCACGTCTGGAGGAAACCTGGCACCATCCCTATGGTGAAGCATGGTGGTGGCAGCATCATGCTGTGGGGATGTTTTTCAACGGCAGGGACTGGGAGACTACAGTAGTCAGGATTGAGGCAAAGATGAACAGAGCAAAGTACAGAGAGATCCTTGATGAAAACCAGCTCCAGAGCACTCAGGACCTCAGATAAGGGTCGAAGGTTCACCTTCCAACAGGACAACGACCATAAGCACACAACCAAAACAGCATAGGAGGGGCTTTGGGAAAAGTCTCTGAATGTCCTTGAGTGGCCCAGCCAGAGCCCGGACTTGAACCCAATCAAACATCTCTGGAGAGACCTGAAAATAGCTGTGCAGCGACGCTCCCCATCCAACCTGACAGAGCTTGAGAGGATCTGCAGAGAAGAATGGGAGAAACTCCCCAAATGCAGGTGTGCCAAGTTTGTAGCGTCATTCCCAGGAAGACTCGAGGCTGTAATCTCTGCCAAAGACCCTTCAACAAAGTAATGATTGAAGGATCTGAAAATGTACACTACTGTTCAAAAGTTTGGGTCACTTAGAAATGTCCTTGTTTTTGAAAGAAAAGCAATTCCTTTGTCCATAAAAATAACATCTAATTGATCAGAAATACAGTGTAGACATTGTTGGCAGCTTCATTAAATAGTACCCACAAAACATCAGTCTCAACGTCAACAGCGAAGAGGCGATCCCGGGATGCTGGCCTTCTAGGCAGAGTCTCAAAGAAAAAGCCATATCTCAGACTGGCCAATAAAAAGAAAAGATTAAGATGAGCAAAAGAACACAGACACTGAACAGAGGAACTCTGCCTAGAAGGATAGCATCCCGGAGTCGCCTCTTCACTGTTGACGTTGAGACTGGTGTTTTGCGGGTACTATTTAATGAAGCTGCCAGTTGAGGACTTGTGAGGAGTCTGTTTCTCAAACTAGACACTCTAATGTACTTGTCCTCTTGCTCAGTTGTGCACCGGGGCCTCCCACCCCTCTTTCTATTCTGGTTAGAGCCAGTTTGCGCTGTTCTGTGAAGGGAGTAGTACACAGCGTTGAACGAGATCTTCAGTTGTTTGGAAATTTCTCTCATGGAATAGCCTTCATTTCTCAGAATAAGAATAGACTGATGAGTTTCAGAAGAAAGTCTTTGTTTCTGGCCATTTTGAGCCTGTAATCGAACCCACAAATGCTGATGATCCAGATACTCAACTAGTCTAAGGAAGGTCAGTTTATTTGCTTCTTTAATCAGGACAACAGTTTTAAGCTGTGCTAACATAATTGCAAAAGGGTTTTCTGATTATCAATTATGGACAAAAAATGTGCTTTTCTTTCAATAACAAGGACATTTCTAAGTGACCCCAAACTTTTGAACGTGTATGTAAATGTGATATTTCCGTTTTTGAAAATATAAATTAGCAAACATTTCTGAAAACCTGTTTTTCTTTTGTCATTATGGGGTATTGTCAAATCAAATTAAATTGTATTTGTCACATGCGCCAAATACAACAGGTGCAGACCTGACAGTGAAATGCTTACTTACAAGCCCTTAACCAACAATGCAGTTCAAGAAATAGAGTTGGGAAAATATTTACTAAATAAACTGAAGTAAAAATAGTAAAATAAAAAGTAACACAATAAAATGACATAACAATAACGAGACTACAGTATATAAAGGGGGTACCGGTACCAAGTCAATGTGCGTGGGTACAGGTTAGTCGAGGTAATTTGTACGTGTAGGTAGGGGTGAAGTAACTATGCATAGATAATAAACAGCGAGTAGCAGCAGTGTAAAAACAAAGGGGGGGGGGTCAATGTAAATAGTCCGGGTGGCCATTTGATGAGTTGTTCAGCAAATTATAGCTTGGGGTTAGAAGCTTTTAAGGAGCCTTTTGGACCTAGACTTGAAAGCAAGGTGGACCAGTAAGGAGAAAGATGTAAGGGATTGACTGTGGAAAGGAGTGGCGAGGCATGACTTCTTCAGGTGAGGAATGTCTTTTAAGGTGTGACTTTCAGCAGCACATGTCAAGATGAGTTGCTGATAGGACAACGACAGGCCCTCAGGCTCGGTGTTCAGCTCATAGAATTAGAATCACAAAACCATACACTTGAAGAGGAATGCCCATTCTAGTGATTCTATTTCTATGGTTCAGCTGATCTGGTTATATTACTCTCAATCAATCACATGTATTTATAAAGCCCTTTTTACATCAGCAGATGTCACAAAGTGCTTATACAGAAACCCAATACAGGAGGTTACTGTTTCTAATGACAGTCTGGTCAGAGGAGACAATACAGGAGGTTACTGTTTCTAATGACAGTCTGGTCAGAGGAGACAATACAGGAGGCTATTGTTCTAATGACAGTCTGGTCAGAGGAGACAATACAGGAGGTTACTGTTTCTAATGACAGTCTGGTCAGAGGAGACAATACAGGAGGCTACTGTTTCTAATGACAGTCTGGTCAGAGGAGACAATACAGGAGGCATGTGTTTCTAATGACAGTCTGGTCAGAGGAGACAATACAGGAGGTTACTGTTTCTAATGACAGTCTGGTCAGAGGAGACAATACAGGAGGTTACTGTTTCTAATGACAGTCTGGTCAGAGGAGACAATACAGGAGGCCATTGTTCTAATGACAGTCTGGTCAGAGGAGACAATACAGGAGGCATGTGTTTCCAACATTAGTAATAAAAACATATGTATTTGGGCATCATTGTCCTCTGTCTGTACTGAAGAGTGGCTGGAGGCTAGAGTTGAGGATAGAGGGTCTGGAATTTAGGGGTGAGGAGAGAGGGGCTGGAGTTAGGGGTGAGGAGAGAGGGGCTGGAGTTAGAGAGGGGAGAGAGGGGCTGGGGTTAGAGAGAGAGGGGCTAGTGGTTAGAGAGAGAGGGGAGAGAGGGGCTAGTGGTTAGAGAGAGAGGGGAGAGAGGGGCTAGTGGTTAGAGAGAGAGGGGAGAGAGGGGCTAGTGGTTAGAGAGAGAGGGGCTTGTGGTTAGAGAAAGAGGGGAGAGAGGGGCTAGTGGTTAGAGAGAGAGGGGCTTGTGGTTAGAGAAAGAGGGGAGAGAGGGGCTAGTGGTTAGAGAGAGAGAGGGGAGAGAGGGGCTAGTGGTTAGAGAGAGAGGGGCTAGTGGTTAGAGAGAGAGGGGAGAGAGGGGCTAGTGGTTAGAGAAAGAGGGGAGAGAGGGGCTAGTGGTTAGAGAGAGAGGGGCTTGTGGTTAGAGAGAGAGGGGAGAGAGGGGCTAGTGGTTAGAGAAAGAGGGGAGAGAGGGGCTAGTGGTTAGAGAGAGAGGGGGGAGAGAGGGGCTAGTGGTTAGAGAGAGAGCGGCTAGTGGTAAGAGAGAGAGGGGAGAGAGGGGTTAGTGGTTACAGAGAGAGAGGGGCTAGTGGTTAGAGAGAGAGAGAGGGGAGAGAGAGGCTAGTGGTTAGAGAGAGAGGGGAGAGAGAGGCTAGTGGTTGGGAGTGAGGGGAGAGAGGGGCTAGTGGTTAGGGAGAGAGGCTAGTGGTTAGAAAGAGAGGGGAGAGAGGGCTAGTGGTTGGGAGAGAGGGGCTAGTGGTTAGAGAGAGAGGGGAGAGAGGGGCTAGTGGTTAGGGAGAGAGAGGCTAGTGGTTAGAGAGAGAGGGGAGAGAGGGGCTAGTGGTTGGGAGAGAGAGAGGGGAGAGAGGGGCTAGTGGTTAGAGAGAGAGAGGCTAGTGGTTAGAGCGAGAGAGGCTAGTGGTTAGAGAGAGAGAGGGGAGAGAGGGGCTAGTGGTTAGAGAGAGAGGGGCTAGTGGTTAGAGAGAGAGGGGCTAGTGGTTAGAGAGAGAGAGGCTAGTGGTTAGAGAGAGAGGGGCTAGTGGTTAGAGAGAGAGAGGCTAGTGGTTAGAGAGAGAGAGGCTAGTGGTTAGAGAGAGAGAGGGGAGAGAGGGGCTAGTGGTTAGAGAGAGAGAGGCTAGTGGTTAGAGAGAGAGGGGCTAGTGGTGAGAGAGAGTGAGGAGAGATGCTGAAGAAGGAGTTCTCCATCTGGTTTCCTTCTCTCAACCTTTCCCAGGCCTGCATCCAAACCCCACAACACAACGTATTTTTATACCAGGTTTATTCTCATGGAAACCAGTCATCTCTTTTTTGAGAGAGACCTGACCAAAATAACGATAGACATGTGGTGAATCCACAGGGGAGTGAAATGGACCCCATGTTTTATTAAGCATGAAACACAGAGAGTCTGACTGCTGATAGACTGCTGATAGACTGCTGATAGACTACTGATAGACTGCTGATAGGTACTGATAGACTGCTGATAGACTGCTGATAGACTGCTGATAGACTACTGATAGACTGCTGATAGACTACTGATAGACTACTGATAGACTACTGATAGACTGCTGATAGGTACTGATAGACTACTGATAGACTGCTGATAGACTACTGATAGACTGCTGATAGGTACTGATAGACTGCTGATAGGTACTGATAGACTACTGATAGACTGCTGATAGGTACTGATAGACTGCTGATAGACTGCTGATAGGTACTGATAGACTGCTGATAGGTACTGATAGACTGCTGATAGACTACTGATAGACTGTTGATAGACTGCTGATAGGTACTGATAGACCACTGATAGACTGCTGATAGGTATTGATAGACTGCTGATAGACTGCTGATAGACTGTTGATAGACTGTTGATAGACTGCTGATAGACTACTGATAGACTGCTGATAGACTGTTGATAGACTGCTGGTAGACTGCTGATAGACTACTGATAGACTACTGATAGACTGCTGATAGACTGCTGATAGACTGCTGATAGACTGCTGACAGACTACTGATAGACTGCTGATAGGTACTGATAGACTACTGATGGACTACTAATAGACTGCTGATAGACTGCTGATAGACTGCTGATGGACTGCTGATAGACTGCTGATAGGTACTGATAGACTACTGATAGACTGCTGATAGACTGCTGATGGACTACTGATAGACTACTGATAGACTGCTGATAGGTACTGATAGACTGCTGATAGACTGCTGATAGACTACTGATAGACTGCTGATAGGTACTGATAGACTGATGATAGACTACTGATAGACTGCTGATAGACTGCTGATGGACTACTGATAGACTGCTGATGGACTACTGATAGACTGATGATAGACTACTGATAGATTGCTGATAGACTGCTGATGGACTACTGATAGACTGCTGATGGACTGCTGATGGACTACTGATAGACTACTGATAGACTGCTGATAGGTACTGATAGACTGCTGATAGACTACTGATAGACTGCTGATAGGTACTGATAGACTGCTGATAGACTGCTGATAGACTGCTGATAGACTGCTGATAGACTGCTGATAGACTGCTGATGGACTACTGATAGACTGATGATAGACTACTGATAGACTGCTGATAGACTGCTGATAGGTACTGATAGACTGCTGGTAGACCGCTGATAGACTACTGATAGACTACTGATAGGTACTGATAGACTACTGATAGACTACTGATAGGTACTGATAGACTGCTGGTAGACTGCTGATAGGTACTGATAGACTGCTGGTAGACTGCTGATAGGTACTGATAGACTACTGATAGGTACTGATAGACTGCTGATGGACTGCTGATAGACTGCTGGTAGACCGCTGATAGACTACTGATAGACTACTGATAGACTGATGGACTGCTGATAGGTACTGATAGACTGCTGATAGACTGCTGATAGACTGCTGGTAGACCGCTGATAGACTACTGATAGACTACTGATAGACTGATGGACTGCTGATAGGTACTGATAGACTGCTGATAGACTGCTGGTAGACCGCTGATAGACTACTGATAGACTACTGATAGACCGCTGATAGTTACTAATCACAGTAGGAGGCCGTTCCTTCTCTTGCTAAAACAAAAGCGGTTCCTGCTGGGTATCGACCCGGTACCGACGAACCTGCCGTTTCTATCACATTGCTCCTCAGTGGTTTGACTTTAAACCAATCAGAGAGCACGAACCTCCACGTGGGGGAGCCGACAGGAGCGACAACAAAAATCCCCCCCCCCCCCCCCTTTTCATCAGAGAACGCAAAGAAAGATCAACAAGAGCAAGAAAGGAGGGAACTTTCCATTGTGCCGTATTGAAATAGACAGAGAGAGTCCTGGATGCAAGGGGTCTATGCTCTGGTTCACCTGCTAAATAACTTGGTCTCAAAAGGGTCCTCCACATGTTGTAAACTACAAAGCCCATCCTTAAAGACCACTCATCTCTCCCACCACAGCCAGGGTTATGACATAGTTTAGTCTCATTGAGATTCACATCAATTTAACAGCACATATTTACAGTAGTCACAGCCCCAGGGTTGTTTAACTAACTAATATTCACTCACCATTGGAGCTACGGCATCATGAGATTAGATTTTAAAGCATGTTTAGTGAACGCCACAGGATAGCCACGGTCTGTTTCAGAGAGAGAGAGAGAGAGAGAGAGAGAGAGAGAGAGAGAGAGAGAGAGAGAGAGAGAGAGAGAGAGAGAGAGAGAGAGAGAGAATCAGAGTGTGAGAGAAAGCAAAACAGAGAGAGAGAGAATCAGAGAAAGAGAGAGAGAGAGAATCAGAGAAAGAGAGAGAGAGAATCAGAGAAAGAGAGAGAGAGAGAATCAGAGAAAGAGAGAAAGAAAAACAGAGAGAGAGAGAGAGAATCAGTGAGAGAGAATCAGAGCGAGAGAGAGAGAGAGAGAGAGAGAGAGAGAGAGAGAGAGAGAGAGAGAGAGAGATACAGAGAGAGAGAGAGTGATAGATGCAGGGGTCTGTGTCCGGTTAACCTGCTAATTATCCTGACCTCAGTTGGTCTGATTACTGACTGCAGTCCTAGCACACCCTGTAAACTATAAACCCCATCCCCATAGGGTTAATGTGGGGTTAAAGGGAAAAATACCCTGTGGGGTGGTGGTGAAATAATCTGTCAACGGTGTGTGTGTGTGTGTGTGTGTGTGTGTGTGTGTGTGTGTGTGTGTGTGTGTGTGTGTGTGTGTGTGTGTGTGTGTGTGTGTGTGTGTGTGTGTGTGTGTGTGTGTGTGTGTGTGTGTGTGTGTGTGTGTGTGTGCCAGCAAAGCAGAGCTGTAGACGCTAATTGGAGAGTCAAAACTAACAGTTAGCTGGCAGAGGAGTCGGATGTGAGATACCACAGGATATGTGCTGGAGAGAGAATATAAAGCATATCATAGGAAGGCATAAACTTATGCTCAACGAATGCAAGAAAGATTATACACTACATGACCAAAAGTATGTTGACACCTGCTCGTCGAACATCACATTCCAAAATCATAAGCATTAATATGCAGTTGGTCCCCCCTTTGCTGCTATAACAGCCTCCACTCTTCTGGGAAGGATTTCCACTAGATGTTGGAGCATTACTGCTATAACAGCCTCCACTCTTCTGGGAAGGATTTCCACTAGATGATGGAACATTACTGCGGGGGACTTGCTTCCATTCAGCCAGAAGAGCATTAGTGAGGACAGGCTCTGATGTTGGGCAATTAGGCCTGGCTCGCAGTCGGTGTTCCAATTCATCCCAAAGGTGTTCGATGGGGTTGAGTTCAGAGCTCTGTGCAGGCCAGTCAAGTTCTTCCACACCGATCTCGACAAACCATTTCTGTATGGACCTTGCTTTGTGCACGGGGGGGTATTGTCATGCAGAAACAGGAACGAGCCCTTAAACTGTTGCCACAAGGTTGGAAGCACAGAATCGTCTAGAATGTCATTGTATGCTGTAGTGTTAAGATTTCCCTTCACTGGAACTAAAGGGCCTGAACCATGAAAAACAGCCCCAGACCATTATTCCTCCTCCACCAAACTTTACAGTTGGCACTATGCATTAGGGTAGGTAGCGTTCTCCTGACATCCTCCAAACCCAGATTCGTCCGTCGGACTGCCAGATGGTGACGAGCCCAGGACACCTACAGCACCCGATGTCACACAACCGCAGGAGGCTAAAGAATTGTGTCTTGTCACCTAAAACCCTCACACATTTTTACAGATACACAATTGAAAGCATCCTGTTGGGCTGTATCACCGCCTGGTACGGCAACCGCACCGCCCGCAACCGCAGGGCTCTCCAGAGGGTGGTGCGGTCTGCCCAACGCATCACCGGGGGCAAACTACCCGCCCTCCAGGACACCTACAGCACCCGATGTCACAGAAAGGCCAAAAAGATCATCAAGGACATCAACCACCTGAGCCACTGCCTGATCACCCCGCTATCATCCAGAAGGCGAGGTCAGTACAGGTGCATCAAAACTGGGACAGAGAGACTGAAAAACAGCTTCTATCTTAAGGCCATCAGACTGTTAAATAGCCATCACTAGCCGGCATCCACCCGGCTACTCAACCCTGCACCTTAGAGGCTGCTGCCCCATATACTGTAAATGGAATCACTGGTCACTTTAATAATGGAACACTAGTCACTTTAATAATGTTTACATACTGCTCTACTTCTCTCATATGTATATACTGTATTCTATTCTACTGTATAACATCTGCTAAACATGTGTTTGAGACCAATTCAATTTGATTTGATTCATCACTCCAGAGAATGCATTTCCACTGTTCCAGAGTCCAAGCTTTACACCACTCCTGTCAACGCTTAGCATTGCGCATGGGGATCTTAGGCTTGTGTGCGGCTGCTCGGCCTTGGAAACCCAATTCATGAAGCTCCCGGGCTAACAGTTCTTGTGCTGACGTTGCTTCCAGAGGCGGTTTGTAACTCGGTAGTAAGTGTTGCAACCAAGGACAGACGATTTTTACACACTACACGCTTCAGCAACCGGTGGTCCCGTTCTATGACGGTGCCACGTTGAAAGTCACTGAGCTCTTCATTAATTAAGACCATTCTACTGCCAATGTTTGTCTCTGGAGATTGCATGGCTGTGTGCATGATGTTATACACCTGTCAGCAACAGGTGTGTCTGAAATAGCCGAATCCACTCATTTGAAGGGGTGTCCACATACTGCTATATACACAGAATATTTTCGTCAGAATAGTTTTTTGTAAAAAGACTTAAATTACTAGAAAGTGTATGTAAAAACATGATGGCATTATGTAACTGCTTCTAGTAGAGCAAGTTAACTGTGTAGCCTTTTGAAGTTTATATAACAACCATGATGGTTAGAGTCATGTATTGAATTATGGATCTGATTTGAAGCAGGTATTATGGATCTGATTTGATGCAGGTATTATGCATCTGATTTGAAGCAGGTATTATGGATCTGATTTGAAGCAGGCATTATGGATCTGATTTGATGCAGGTATTATGGATCTGATTTGAAGCAGGTATTATGGATCTGATTTGAAGCAGGCATTATGGATCTGATTTGAAGCAGGTATTATGCATCTGATTTGAAGCAGGTATTATGGATCTGATTTGATGCAGGTATTATGCATCTGATTTGAAGCAGGTATTATGCATCTGATTTGAAGCAGGTATTGTGGATCTGATTTGAAGCTGGTATTATGGATCTGATTTGAAGCAGGTATTATGGATCTGATTTGAAGCAGGTATTATGGATCTGATTTGAAGCAGGTATTATGGTTCTGATTTGAAGCAGGTATTATGGATCTTATTTGAAGCAGGTATTATGGATCTGATTTGAAGCAGGTATTATGCATCTGATTTGAAGCAGGTATTATGGATCTGATTTGAAGCAGGTATTTTGGATCTGATTTGAAGCAGGTATTATGCATCTGATTTGAAGCAGGTATTATGGTTCTGATTTGAAGCAGGTATTATGCATCTGATTTGAAGCAGGTATTATGCATCTGATTTGAAGCAGGTATTATGCATCTGATTTGAAGCAGGTATTATTGTATCGTTACCTTTCACTCCATAGATCCTTCGCACGGCTTGAATTTGGGATCTTAGAGGAGGGAAGGCTGGGAATCATACCTGTAGCCTGTGTATCAAATGGCACCCTATTCCTTATATAGTCCTAGGTTCAAATAGTATTTGTTTCCTTTCAAATATTTTTAAGTGTTTGATTGAGCAGGGGGCAGGGTTTGAACTTTTGAGACTATTCCATTGGTTCTACTGCGCCAGGCAAGCTCGACCATGTTGAGCAAAAGCATTTTGAAAGAAAACAAATACTGCCTGAACCCAAGTCTGTTGGAGCGACGCTGCAGCCAGATATGGGGACCAAAAGCCCTCGCCAGTCAACTGAAAACAAGGATCCGGATGCAGAGAGAAGGGTTACATTGGGTTTGAGTTCCTCCTCTGAACAGACGCTCTAAGTTACTTTCTCATGTCAGCCCGAGACTACGTCAGTCGAATATCAATATTTACCCTTTTTGGACTGTTTTGGTGGGCACATGTTTTAGAAACAGCACAAGAGATATCAACAAAGGACTGGACAATAAGACTGAGAGGGGAACACGGGAGACTGAGTCTAGCAGCAGGGTACAATGGCCTCCATGATTGTCAAACATATCTGCACTGTTGGGAGTTCTGAATCCAGACTATTGTCTTATTCTGAATCTAGACTATTTGGCTAAGGTGTATGTAAACTTCTGACTTCAACTGTATATATATATGTAACAGTATAACTTTAAACCGTCCCCTCGCCCCGACACGGGCGCGAACCAGGGACCCTCTGCACACATCAACAACTGTCACCCACGAAGCGTCGTTACCCATCGCTCCACAAAAGATTTCACATCCGTTACATATACACAGTTGAAGTCATAAGTTTACATACACCTTAGCCAAATACATTTAAACTCAGTTTTTCACAATTCCTGACATTTAATCCTAGTGAAAATTCCCTGTCTTATGTCAGTTAGGATCAACACTTTATTTTACGATTGTGAAATGTCAGAATAATAGTAGATAGAATGATTTATTTCAGCTTTTATTTCTTTCATCACATTCCCAGTGGGTCAGATGTTTACATACACTCAATTAGTATTTGGTAGCATTGCTTTTAAATTGTTTAACTTGGGTCAAATGTTTCGGGTAGCCATCCACAGGCTTCCTACAATAAGTTGGGTGAATTTTGGCCCATTCCTCCTGACAGAGCTGGTGTAACTGAGTCAGATTTATAGGCCTCCTTGCTCGCACACGCTTTTTCATTTGAGCCCACAAACTTTCTATAGGATTGAGGTCAGGGCTTTGTGATGGCCACTCCAATACCTTGACTTTGTTGTCCTTAAGCCATTTTGCCACAACTTTGGAAGTATGCTTGGGGTCATTGTCCATTTGGAAGACCCATTTGCGACCAAGCTTTTTCTTCCTGACTGGTGTATTGAGATGTTGCTTCAATATATCCACATAATTGTCTTGCCTCATGATGCCATCTATTGTGTGAAGTGCACCAGTCCCTCCTGCAGCAAAGCACCCCCACAACATGATGCTGCCACCCCCATGCTTCACGGTTGGGATGGTGTTCTTCGGCTTGCAAGCCTCCCCCTTTAACCTCCAAACATAACAATGGTCATTATGGCCAAACAGTTCTATTTTTCTTTCATCAGACCAAAGGACATTTCTCCAAAAAGTATGATCTTTCTCCCCATGTGCATTTGTAAACCGTAGTCTGGCTTTTTAATGGCGGTTTTGGAGCAGTGGCTTCTTCCTTGTTGAGCGACCTTTCAGGTTATGTCGATATAGGACTTGTTTTACTGTGGATATAGATACTTTTGTACCTGTTTCCTCCAGCATCTTCACAAGGTCCTTTGCTGTTGTTCTGGGATTGATTTGCACTTTTCGCACCAAAATACGTTAATCTCTAGGAGACAGAACGGGTCTCCTTCCTGAGCGGTATGACGGCTGCGTGGTCCCATGGTGTTTATACTTGCGTACTACTGTTTGTACAGATGAACATGGTAGCTTCAGGCGTTTGGAAATTGCTCCCAAGGATGAACCAGGCTTGTGGAGGTCCACAATTTGTCGAGTTCTTGGCTGATTTCTTTTGATTTTCCCATGATGTCAAGCAAAGAGGCACTGAGTTTGAAGGTAGGCCTTGAAATACATCCACAGGTACACCTCCAAATGACTCAAATTATGTAAATTAGCCTATCAGAAGCTTCTAAAGCCATGACATTATTTTCTGGCATTTTCCAAAGCTGTTTAAAGGCACAGTCAACTTAGTGTATGTAAACTTCTGACCCACTGGAAATGTGATACAGTGAATAAGTGAAATAATCTGTCTGTAAACAATTGTTGTAAAAATGACTTGTGTCATGCACAAAGTAGATGTTTTAACCGACTTGCTAAAACTATAGTTTGTTAACAAGAAATTTGTGGAGTGGTTGAAAAACGAGTTTTATTGGCTCAGTTATTCAAATGTCTGTGTGCGTGCAAGAACGTCCCGTGGTGGTGTTGCCAGGCCTCCTAGTGGACGCTGTCTGAGAGACTCTCTGTGTTGCCAGGCCTCCTAGTGGACGTTGGCTGGGAGACTCTCTGTGTTGCCAGGCCTCCTAGTGGACGTTGGCTGGGAGAATCTCTGTGTTGCCAGGCCTCCTAGTGGACGTTGGCTGGGAGACTCTCTGTGTTGCCAGGCCTCCTAGTGGACGTTGGCTGGGAGACTCTCTGTGTTGCCAGGCCTCCTAGTGGACGTTGGCTGGGAGACTCTCTGTGTTGCCAGGCCTCCTAGTGGACGTTGGCTGGGAGACTCTCTGTGTTGCCAGGCGTCCTAGTGGACGTTGGCTGGGAGGCTCTCTGTGTTGCCAGGCCTCCTAGTGGACGTTGGCTGGGAGACTCTCTGTGTTGCCAGGCCTCTTAGTGGACGTTGGCTGGGAGACTCTCTGTGTTGCCAGGCCTCCTAGTGGACGTTGGCTGGGAGACTGTCTGTGTTGCCAGGCCTCCTAGTGGACGTTGGCTGGGAGACTCTCTGTGTTGCCAGGCCTCCTAGTGGACGTTGGCTGGGAGACTGTCTGTGTTGCCAGGCCTCCTAGTGGACGTTGGCTGGGAGACTCTCTGTGTTGCCAGGCCTCCTAGTGGACGTTGGCTGGGAGACTCTCTGTGTTGCCAGGCCTACGCTCCTAGTGGACGTTGGCTGGGAGACTCTCTGTGTTGCCAGGCCTCCTAGTGGACGTTGGCTGGGAGACTCTCTGTGTTGCCAGGCCTCCTCGTGGACGTTGGCTGGGAGACTCTCTGTGTTGCCAGGCCTCCTAGTGGACGTTGGCTGGGAGACTCTCTGTGTTGCCAGGCCTACGCTCCTAGTGGACGTTGGCTGGGAGACTCTCTGTGTTGCCAGGCCTCCTAGTGGACGTTGGCTGGGAGACTCTCTGTGTTGCCAGGAATCCTCGTGGACGTTGGCTGGGAGACTCTCTGTGTTGCCAGGCCTCCTAGTGGACGCTGTCTGAGAGACTCTCTGTGTTGCCAGGCCGTGGACGTTGGCTGGGAGACTCTCTGTGTTGCCAGGCCTCCTAGTGGACGCTGTCTGAGAGACTCTCTGTGTTGCCAGGCCGTGGACGTTGGCTGGGAGACTCTCTGTGTTGCCAGGCCTCCTAGTGGACGCTGTCTGAGAGACTCTCTGTGTTGCCAGGCCTCCTAGTGGACGTTGGCTGGGAGACTCTCTGTGTTGCCAGGCCTCCTCGTGGACGTTGGCTGGGAGACTCTCTGTGTTGCCAGGCCTCCTAGTGGATGTTGGCTGGGAGACTCTCTGTGTTGCCAGGCCTCCTAGTGGACGCTGTCTGAGAGACTCTCTGTGTTGCCAGGCCTCCTACTGGACGTTGGCTGGGAGACTCTCTGTGTTGCCAGACCTCCTAGTGGACGTTGGCTGGGAGACTCTCTGTGTTGCCAGGCCTCCTAGTGGACATTGGCTGGGAGACTCTCTGTGTTGCCAGGTCTCCTAGTGGACGTTGGCTGGGAGACTCTCTGTGTTGCCAGGCCTCCTCGTGGACGTTGGCTGGGAGACTCTCTGTGTTGCCAGGCCTCTTAGTGGACGTTGGCTGGGAGACTCTCTGTGTTGCCAGGCCTCCTAGTGGACGTTGGCTGGGAGACTCTCTGTGTTGCCTGGCCTCCTAGTGGACGTTGGCTGGGAGACTCTCTGTGTTGCCAGGCCTCCTAGTGGACGTTGGCTGGGAGACTCTCTGTGTTGCCAGGCCTCCTCGTGGACGTTGGCTGGGAGACTCTCTGTGTTGCCAGGCCTCCTAGTGGACGTTGGCTGGGAGGCTCTCTGTGTTGCCAGGCCTCCTAGTGGACGTTGGCTGGGAGACTCTCTGTGTTGCCAGGCCTCTTAGTGGACGTTGGCTGGGAGACTCTCTGTGTTGCCAGGCCTCCTAGTGGACGTTGGCTGGGAGACTGTCTGTGTTGCCAGGCCTCCTAGTGGACGTTGGCTGGGAGACTCTCTGTGTTGCCAGGCCTCCTAGTGGACGTTGGCTGGGAGACTGTCTGTGTTGCCAGGCCTCCTAGTGGACGTTGGCTGGGAGACTCTCTGTGTTGCCAGGCCTCCTAGTGGACGTTGGCTGGGAGACTCTCTGTGTTGCCAGGCCTACGCTCCTAGTGGACGTTGGCTGGGAGACTCTCTGTGTTGCCAGGCCTCCTAGTGGACGTTGGCTGGGAGACTCTCTGTGTTGCCAGGCCTCCTCGTGGACGTTGGCTGGGAGACTATCTGTGTTGCCAGGCCTCCTAGTGGACGTTGGCTGGGAGACTCTCTGTGTTGCCAGGCCTCCTAGTGGACGTTGGCTGGGAGACTCTCTGTGTTGCCAGGCCTCCTAGTGGACGTTGGCTGGGAGACTCTCTGTGTTGCCAGGCCTCCTCGTGGACGTTGGCTGGGAGACTCTCTGTGTTGCCAGGCCTCCTAGTGGACGCTGTCTGAGAGACTCTCTGTGTTGCCAGGCCTCCTAGTGGACGTTGGCTGGGAGACTCTCTGTGTTGCCAGGCCTCCTCGTGGACGTTGGCTGGGAGACTCTCTGTGTTGCCAGAACTCCTAGTGGATGTTGGCTGGGAGACTCTCTGTGTTGCCAGGGCTCCTAGTGGACGCTGTCTGAGAGACTCTCTGTGTTGCCAGGCCTCCTACTGGACGTTGGCTGGGAGACTCTCTGTGTTGCCAGACCTCCTAGTGGACGTTGGCTGGGAGACTCTCTGTGTTGCCAGGCCTCCTAGTGGACGTTGGCTGGGAGACTCTCTGTGTTGCCAGGTCTCCTAGTGGACGTTGGCTGGGAGACTCTCTGTGTTGCCAGGCCTCCTCGTGGACGTTGGCTGGGAGACTCTCTGTGTTGCCAGGCCTCTTAGTGGACGTTGGCTGGGAGACTCTCTGTGTTGCCAGGCCTCCTAGTGGACGTTGGCTGGGAGACTCTCTGTGTTGCCTGGCCTCCTAGTGGACGTTGGCTGGGAGACTCTCTGTGTTGCCAGGCCCTCCTAGTGGACGTTGGCTGGGAGACTCTCTGTGTTGCCAGGCCTTCCTAGTGGACGTTGGCTTGGGAGACTCTCTGTGTTGCCAGGCCTCCTAGTGGACGTTGGCTGGAGACTCTCTGTGTTGCCAGGCCTCCTAGTGGACGTTGGCTGGGAGACTCTCTGTGTTGCCAGGCCTACTAGTGGACGTTGGCTGGGAGACTCTCTGTGTTGCCAGGCCTCCTAGTGGACGTTGGCTGGGAGACTCTCTGTGTTGCCAGGCCTCCTAGTGGACGTTGGCTGGGAGACTCTCTGTGTTGCCAGGCCTCCTAGTGGACGTTGGCTGGGGAGACTGTCTGTGTTGCCAGGCCTCCTAGTGGACGTTGGCTGGGAGACTCTCTGTGTTGCCAGGCCTCCTAGTGGACGTTGGCTGGGAGACTCTCTGTGTTGGCCAGGCCTACGCTCCTAGTGGACGTTGGCTGGAGACTCTCTGTGTTGCCAGGCCTCCTAGGGACGTTGGCTGGGAGACTCTCTGTGTTGCCAGGCCTCCTCGTGGACGTTAGGCTGGGAGCTCTCTGTGTTGCCAGGCCTCCTAGTGGACGTTGGCTGGGAGACTCTCTGTGTTGCCAGGCCTACGCTCCTAGTGGACGTTGGCTGGGAGACTCTCTGTGTTGCCAGGCTCTCCTAGTGGACGTTGGCTGGGAGAACTCTCTGTGTTGCCAGGCCTCCTAGTGGACGTTGGCTGGGAGACTCTCTGTGTTGCCAGGCCTCCTAGTGGACGCTGTCTGAGAGACTCTCTGTGTTACCAGGCCGTGGACGTTGGCTGGGAG
>NW_024058873.1:0-7500 GCF_016432855.1 Salvelinus namaycush
AAGAGGATGGGGAGGATAATGATGAGGACGAGGGGAATAATGATGGGAAGAGGATGGGACTATATTGATGAGGGGTCAAGAGGATGGGGACTATAATGATGAGGGGACAAGAGGATGTGGACTATATTGATGAGGGGACAAGAGGATGGGGACTATAATGATGAGGGGACAAGAGGATGTGGACTATAATGATGAGGGGACAAGAGGATGGGGACTATAATGATGAGGGTACAAGAGGATGGGGACTATAATGATGAGGGGACAAGAGGATGGGGACTATAATGATGAGGGGACAAGAGGATGTGGACTATAATGATGAGGGGACAAGAGGATGGGGACTATAATGATGAGGGGAGAGGGGACAAGAGGATGTGGAGTATAATGATGAGGGGACAAGAGGATGGGGACTATAATGATGAGGGGACAAGAGGATGGGGACTATAATGATGAGGGGACAATAGGATGGGGACTATAATGATGAGGGGACAAGAGGATGTGGACTATATTGATGAGGGGACAAGAGGATAGGGACTATAATGATGAGGGGACAAGAGGATGTGGACTATAATGATGAGGGGACAAGAGGATGGGGACTATAATGATGAGGGGAGAGAGGACAAGAGGATGTGGACTATAATGATGATTGGACAAGAGGATGGGGACTATAATGATGAGGGGACAAGACGATGTGGAATATAATGATGAGGGGACAAGAGGATGGGGACTATAATGATGAGGGGACAAGAGGATGTGGACTATAATGTTGAGGGGACAAGAGGATGGGGACTATAATGATGAGGGGACAAGAGGATGTGGACTATAATGTTGAGGGGTACAAGACGATGTGGACTATAATGATGAGGGGACAAGAGGATGGGGACTATAATGATGAGGGTACAAGAGGATGAGGACTATAATGATGAGGGGACAAGAGGATGGGGACTATAGTGATGAGGGGACAAGAGGATGGGGACTATAATGATGAGTGGACAAGAGGATGGGGACTATAATGATGAGAGGACAAGAGGATGTGGACTATAATGATGAGGGGACAAGACGATGTGGACTATAATGTTGAGGGGAAAAGAGGATGGGGACTATAATGATGAGGGGACAAGAGGATGGGGACTATAATGATGAGGGGACAAGAGGATGGGGACTATAATGATGAGAGGACAAGAGGATGTGGACTATAATGATGAGGGGACAAGAGGATGTGGACTATAATGATGAGGGGACAAGAGGATGTGGACTATAGTGATGAGGGGACAAGAGGATGGGGACTATAATGATGAGGGGACAAGAGGATGTGGACTATATTGATGAGGGGACAAGAGGATGGGGACTATAATGATGAGGGGACAAGAGGATGTGGACTATATTGATGAGGGGACAAGAGGATGTGGACTATAATGATGAGGGGACAAGAGGATGGGGACTATAATGATGAGGGGACAAGACGATGTGGACTATAATGATGAGGGGACAAGAGGATGGGGACTATAATGATGAGGGGACAAGAGGATGTGGACTATAATGTTGAGGGGACAAGAGGATGTGGACTATATTGATGAGGGGACAAGAGGATGTGGACTATAATGATGAGGGGACAAGAGGATGGGGACTATAATGATGAGGGGACAAGACGATGTGGACTATAATGATGAGGGGACAAGAGGATGTGGACTATATTGATGAGGGGACAAGAGGATGTGGACTATAATGATGAGGGGACAAGAGGATGGGGACTATAATGATGAGGGGACAAGACGATGTGGACTATAATGATGAGGGGACAAGAGGATGGGGACTATAATGATGAGGGGACAAGAGGATGTGGATTATAATGTTGAGGGGACAAGAGGATGGGGACTATAATGATGAGGCGACAAGAGGATGGGGACTATAATGATGAGGGGACAAGAGGATGTGGACTATATTGATGAGGGGACAAGAGGATGGGGACTATAATGATGAGGGGACAAGAGGATGTGGACTATAATGATGAGGGGACAAGAGGATGGGGACTATAATGATGAGGGGAGAGAGGACAAGAGGATGTGGACTATAATGATGAGGGGACAAGACGATGTGGAATATAATGATGAGGGGACAAGAGGATGTGGACTATAATGTTGAGGGGACAAGAGGATGGGGACTATAATGATGAGGGGACAAGAGGATGGGGACTATAATGATGAGGGGACAAGAGGATGTGGACTATATTGATGAGGGGACAAGAGGATGGGGACTATAATGATGAGGGGACAAGAGGATGGGGACTATAATGATGAGGGGACAAGAGGATGGGGACTATAATGATGAGGGGAGAGAGGACAAGAGGATGTGGACTATAATGATGAGGGGACAAGAGGATGGGGACTATAATGATGAGGGGACAAGACGATGTGGAATATAATGATGAGGGGACAAGAGGATGGGGACTATAATGATGAGGGGACAAGAGGATGTGGACTATAATGTTGAGGGGACAAGAGGATGGGGACTATAATGATGAGGGGACAAGAGGATGTGGACTATAATGTTGAGGGGACAAGAGGATGGGGACTATAATGATGAGGGGACAAGAGGATGTGGACTATAATGTTGAGGGGACAAGAGGATGGGGACTATAATGATGAGGGGACAAGAGGATGGGGACTATAATGATGAGGGGACAAGAGGATGTGGACTATAATGATGAGGGGACAAGAGGATGGGGACTATATTGATGAGGGGTCAAGAGGATGGGGACTATAATGATGAGGGGACAAGAGGATGTGGACTATATTGATGAGGGGACAAGAGGATGGGGACTATAATGATGAGGGGACAAGAGGATGTGGACTATAATGATGAGGGGACAAGAGGATGGGGACTATAATGATGAGGGTACAAGAGGATGGGGACTATAATGATGAGGTGACAAGAGGATGGGGACTATAATGATGAGAGGACAAGAGGATGTGGACTATAATGATGAGGGGACAAGAGGATGGGGACTATAATGATGAGGGGACAAGAGGATGTGGACTATAATGATGAGGGGACAAGAGGATGGGGACTATAATGATGAGGGGACAAGAGGATGGGGACTATAATGATGAGGGGACAAGAGGATGGGGACTATAATGATGAGGGGACAAGAGGATGTGGACTATAATGATGAGGGGACAAGAGGATGGGGACTATAATGATGAGGGGACAAGAGGATGGGGACTATAATGATGAGGGGACAAGAGGATGGGGACTATAATGATGGGAGGACAAGAGGATGTGGACTATAATGATGAGGTGACAAGACGATGTGGACTTTAATGATGAGGGGACAAGAGGATGGGGACTATAATGATGAGGGGACAAGAGGATGGGGACTATATTGATGAGGGGACAAGAGGATGGGGACTATAATGATGAGGGGACAAGAGGATGTGGACTATATTGATGAGGGGACAAGAGGATGGGGACTATAATGATGAGGGGACAAGAGGATGGGGACTATATTGATGAGGGGACAAGAGGATGGGGACTATAATGATGAGGGGACAAGAGGATGTGGACTATATTGATGAGGGGACAAGAGGATGGGGACTATAATGTTGAGGGGACAAGAGGATGTGGACTATAATGATGAGGGGACAAGAGGATGGGGACTATAATGATGAGGGTACAAGAGGATGGGGACTATAATGATGAGGGGACAAGAGGATGGGGACTATAATGATGAGGGGACAAGAGGATGGGGACTATAATGATGAGGGGACAAGAGGATGGGGACTATAATGATGAGGGGAGAGGATGGGGACTATAATGATGAGGTGACAAGACGATGTGGACTATAATGATGAGGGGACAAGAGGATGGGGACTATAATGATGAGGTGACAAGATGATGTGGACTATAATGTTGAGGGGACAAGAGGATGGGGACTATAATGATGAGGGGACAAGAGGATGGGGACTATAATGATGAGGGGACAAGAGGATGGGGACTATAATGATGAGAGGACAAGAGGATGTGGACTATAATGATGAGGGGACAAGAGGATGGGGACTATAATGATGAGGGGACAAGAGGATGTGGACTATAATGATGAGGGGACAAGAGGATGGGGACTATAATGATGAGGGGACAAGAGGATGGGGACTATAATGATGAGGGGAGAGGATGTGGACTATAATGATGAGGGGAGAGGATGGGGACTATAATGATGAGGGGACAAGAGGATGGGGACTATAATGATGATGATAATGATGATGATGAAATGCATCTAATTCAACTGGACCTTTTAATGTCTTGAATTTCATTCACACACTGAACTCCAAACCACAAACGCACTTTATTCGATCCCATGGATAAATCATTTACCCAAATAAACCAGGTTTCCTTCCAAACTCTTCATAGAGTAAAGTACTTTTTTTTTAAGTCAGGAAAGGCCTGATGGCACACAGCACCTCTGTAGGGAAACTTTCCAAATGTCGAGTCACGCAATGATATGTTGTGTGGTCCTCACACTACGACTTGGGAAAGCACGCAGTTTATTAGGTTATAAATTATGATGAACTTCACAGGGTGGTGAAAGTGGATGGTGACCTTGATTGTCACGCTGGTATAAAGGATTTTGGAGACAGGCGCAGGAATTCACAATAGGGGTTTTTAATACACCCAAAACAAACACGTATACAAAAACACTGGGCTGTACCCAAACAAAAGAGCGAGGGTAAACCTCGTTGAACGCCACGGGACAATACCCGTAATACACAATATGTGTATATATGTATATATAAAGCACGCAGCGTAACAGCTGCACCACCACATCGGTACTCACACCACCAACAGACATGGGAACAATAACCGACCCAAGACAGAGGGCACAGAGGGCACGTATATAACATACTGATCAGGGGAAATGGGAACCAGGTTGTGTGTAATCAGACAGTCCAGACTTGATGATAATGAATCCTGTTCAGCGAAGCCTAGAAAGACGGTGACGCAGACCTCCAGAACTGGTGAACAGAATGAGCATCAGTACCGGGCGGATCCGTGACATTGATGCTCCTTTCCAGTAAATATTAAGGGTCTTATTCTGGTGACATGAAGATCGATGCTTGGCTGCCATTTGACAAATACAAATAATCTCGCTCTTATAATAATAATGCATTTTTTTGTTTTATTTTTAAAGAAAATGTATCTCACCATGTAGGTATCGTACTGGCAACCACCGGATGTTTCGCTTTTCAGTGGAAATTGAAAGACACAACTTCCACTTTTGGACTTGGCCTAAACCATAGAGAATGATAGAGGCCTCCAGTGCCCTAAAGGCCGTTTTAGCATGGACAACACCATTGAGGGTTCAACCATTTTAACGTAGTCAACTGGGTGGGACTTCCAACTTCATTGGCTGACTCCCCCTATTGGAGTCATGTGCAACCGGGTCATCAGGAGGGTCATCAGACAATCATGAAGAAGAAAATGGACAATTTCAAAATGGAGATAGCTTCAAAGGCGCTGCCAATGCTGTCACAGGCGTCATAATGGCACAGATACAAGGATGAGGCCTCTTTACATCTCTATGGGCGACACTCCATTTTAACTCCTCCGCATTTACTGGATTGGTTGAACACTGCAGAAGAGAACCTCCCTTGACATTTTTTTGGGGCTCATTGCTCTCTAGCGAGTCCTTGTGGCAGGCCGTGCGCCTGCAGGCTGACTTCAGTCGTCAGTTGAACAGAGTTTCCTCCGACACAGCTGGCTTCCAAGGGTTAAGCGGGCGGGTGTTAAAAAGCACGGTTTGGCGGGTCATGTTTCGGAGGACGCATGACTCGACCTTCGCCTGTCCCGAGCCCGTCAGGGAGTTGCAGCAAGGGGGTAAATAAATAAAACAATAAAAGGGAAAAGGTTAGCTAACATGCAAAGTAGCTAGAAAGTAGTAAGTAGTTGCAAAGTAGCTAATTAGCTAAGATGCTAAAGTTGATGCTAAAGTTGATGCTAAAGTTGATGCTAAAGTTGCCAGCGTTGAGATTCGAACACGCAACCTTTGGGTTACTAGACGTTCGTATCATGTTAGTTTTTGCCTTATAAAAGCATACCAACAATTTACATATCATACTAATTTGAGTCTCGCTGATTTACATTTACTATGTTACGTGTAGTGTATAAGAGAAGGCTGTGTGGTCAAGCCCAGTATGTAGGGGATCTATATAGTTTCAGGCTTTTATGCCTGCTACATTATGTTCGTAGCCTACCCGCACTGTATCTTGGGAGATCGTGGCTAGAGCAGGAGTTGGCACATTGGGTACATCATGAAAACATTTTTTGTGACAAAACCATCAGTAGAGTTGTAAATGTAATGGAAACCCATTTATCTTATATTTTGTATTCGGTACATGAGAAATTAACCGCAAAAGTTCTTTTTATGTGCACTACTTCATCACGCACAGCCTTTTATCTGCAACAGAGTCAATTTGATGGAAACACATCTCTGGTGGGAAAATGTGCATATTGTTTTTATGTCGTTTTTAGAATATTCACATGAAAATATGTCACCAATTTGATGGAAACCTACTGTAGCTACTGGCCATGTACTGAAAGTTCAGCATTCCATCTAAATGTTTTAAACACGCATTCATATTTTATCTATTTTGCACGTCAGCAGAACACCAGAACATGGTGAATTCTTAAAATATAGCTTTTAAAAAGAGAAGGGTGAGGGATGGAGAGGGAGAGTGACAGAGATGGGGGGGAGAGAGAGTGGGGGGGAGGGGTGGAGAGAGAGGGAGAGAGCAAGAGGGGGAGATACTTGTCATTACTTATTTATATGTTGACGCAGGGCACAGAGTCCAAGGCTGCGGTCCAAACACTTAAAAGACACACCCTATCCCCTCAGTCCTCAAATGAAGTGGACACTTCTGATGACGTATCATGATGTCAGACGAGTATACACTTGCAGGGCAAGGGAGGAAGGAATGATTTTTAAATGGACCACCGTTGGCAGGAAATTCGTCACTCGTTCATCCCGCGGCGATTGTGTTTTCAGCCACCTGTAGCTTGTGGGTGCTTTATATGCGCTACAGTCAATTATGAGTGCATGTCTACATATATTAAATATATAATTATTAATATATGCCTACTGTATGATAGCTAGTAAATGAATTAGCTAACTAACGTTAGCCTGCCTAGCTGGAACTTCTGAAGAAGGAAAATGTTTTATTTCTACAATTTCCAAAAGACAACCAAACAAAACATATTTACTTTTTATGTAGTAGCAAAATGTCTAACTTATTTGCATTTGTTTTTACTTACACTTGTATGTTGACTTCTCCATTGATGTTGTTTTTAAGTTTTCACAGACTTTTCTTTGCGGATGTACAATCGTCGCAAATTGAATTATGGGGCGTTTCAGGCCCCGAAGTGAACATAATTGTACACTCGCAAAGCCGACTAAAAACGAGGGCTGAGGGGATTACGTTGCTTGGCTAGTCATTTGGACCAACCTCCAAG
>NW_024058873.1:12500-35000 GCF_016432855.1 Salvelinus namaycush
GTTAATTCTTTCCAATGTGTCAAGTAATTATCTTTTTGTTTCTCATCATTTGGTTGGGTCTAATTGTGTTGCGGACACCATTGGAAAGAATTAACAAAAAAACAGAGCAAACTAGAAGATATCCTGGGGCTCTGTGGGGTTTGTTTGTGTTTGTGAACAGAGCCCCAGGACCATCTTGCTTAGGGGACTCTTCTCCAGGTTATTCTCTATGTAGGTGATGGCTTTGTTATGGAAGGATTGGGAATCACTTCCTTTTAGGTGGTTGTAGAATTTAACAGCTCTTTTCTGGATATTGATCATTAGTGGGTATCGGCCTAATTCTGCCCTGCATGCATTATCTGGTGTTTTACGTTGTACACTGAGGACATTTTTGCAGAATTCTGAATGCGGAGTCTCAATTTGGTTGTCTCATTTTGTGAATTCTTGGTTGGTGAGCAGACACCCCCTCTTTCTCTCTCTCTCTCCGCATCTCAGGAATGGAGATAACAGAGCATTGTGCTTATGGTTTACAGTAAGTTGACTTTTCATTCCTGGGCCAGTTAAATAGGCCTGTCTGAAAGCCTGGCTGCAATCTAATTTAGAAAGAACAGATGTGGCTGAGTGGAAGAGTAGGTGTGTGTTTGTGTGTGTGTGTGTGTGTGTGTGTGTGTGTGTGTGTGTGTGTGTGTGTGTGTGTGTGTGTGTGTGTGTGTGTGTGTGTGTGTGTGTGTGTGTGTGTGTGTGTGTGTGTGTGTGTGTGTGTGTGTGTGTGTGTGTAAGGGGAGTTGGTGTGTGTGTAAGGGGAGGGTGGTGTGTTTGTGTGTATGTTTGTGTGTGTGTAAGGGGAGGGTAGTGTGTGTTTGTGCGTGTATCTGTGTTTGTGTGTAAGGGGAGGGTGGTGTGTATGTGTGTTTGTGTGTAAGGGGAGGGTGGTGTGTTTGTGTGTTTGTGTGTAAGGGGAGGGTGGTGTGTTTGTGTGTATGTTTGTGTGTATGTTTGTGTGTATGTTTGTGTTTGTGTGTAAGGGGAGGGTAGTGTGTTTGTGTGTATGTTTGTGTTTGTGTGTAAGAGGAGGGTGGTGTTTGTGTGTGTTTGTGCGCATGCGTGAGCTGGTGGTCCATAGCCATCTGCTTCCTAACATCCATCTACAGCAGAGAGCTACTGTACTTCCCAGTGAGTTTCTCTCACCGCCCGCAGTTAGTTGAGGCAGACAGGCAGGCAGGCACATTGTGTGATAAATATTGATGGTGGATCTGATGAATAAATGAGATAAAACAACCCGTCTTGAGATGGAAAGAGTCAAAGCAGAGAGTTTTTATTCTTCCATCCAGAGAACTAAGGGACATATTTGGATCTGTATTGACAATGGGCTGAATCCCAAATTGCACCCTATTCCCTATGTAGTGCACAAAAATCGACTGCACCAAACAGAGAGTTGGGTGGCCATTTTGGACACATCTAATTGCTTTGACGTGGTTTATGTAGCCTACTGCCTTCTGGTATATGACGTGTTGCATATCACCTCCTCCTGTGAGTGGTGTCAACCTATTGTCTTCCTCTATACATTGCAGCTATAGGAGTTACCAGGCTGGAGGCTGTTTACATTGACACTAATCTGACTTAATGGCACACTTTGTCTTTGTGTTTGTATGGACAGATGTCACATCTTAATCACTCTATTGTATCACCTAGGATAGGATAAAGTAATCCTTCTAACCCCCCCCCTTAAAAGATTTAGATGCACTATTGTAAAGTGGTTGTTCCACTGGTTATCATAAGGTGAATGCACCAATTTGTAAGTCGCTCTG
Source organism: Salvelinus namaycush (assembly GCF_016432855.1). Classification (NCBI taxonomy): domain Eukaryota; kingdom Metazoa; phylum Chordata; class Actinopteri; order Salmoniformes; family Salmonidae; genus Salvelinus; species Salvelinus namaycush. The sequence continues at coordinate 14,288 of NW_024058873.1, forward strand.
GATAAGAGCGTCTGCTAAATGACTTAAATGTAAATGTATTGTGGCGGAAACATTTTCAGGAAATTCAAAATGAGCATCGTGGTTTAGATACGTTCACTGAAAAGATGCAGTTCTCTTTCTCTTCATGCAGGGGGGGGGGGGGGGGGGGGGGGGGGGGGGGGGGGGGGGGGGGGGCAGTCAAGTCATCCGGACCATTGACAGCTATCAAAATCACCCCCCCTCCCCCTCTTCTCGCGCGGTTGTCACTAGTTGCCACAGCAAAGTCAACATTTGTAAATGATCAAACTATTCGTTTTACTTCCTGAAAACATTTAAATAAATGTAATTTACTTGTGGGCCTAATGTAGGCTATCTGATGGTGGAACTCCTCAAGGGCAAATTTGCAATTTATTCAAGTCTTCTAAACATTTCCACCTCAAAATCTCCGACCTGAATCTTAGCATATGGAGTTAATTTAAAATATATTTGTTTATTTTCTCTTTCAATGGTGGAATCAGTTAGCATAGCATCTACTGTATTGTTGCTTGCTAGGTCTGTGCGTGTTCTATGAATCAATTTAGCCGACCTTGTATTATTTACAGTCATGTTTTATGTTGGACGTGTGCTCACATTCTAATTGTTATTTGTCCAATTACTTGTATGTTCTAAGAGGTATTTTTTAAGGAGTGTGGCAGTCCCACTCCATTTGTAATTTGTTTAGCTTTTATTGAAAAGACAGTGTAGGAAAGACTGGGAAGGTAAGTGGGCTTGACTCCAACCCATGCCGACTCTAGCATACGTGTGCCTGGGTCACTGGCTGTGTAACCGCTGGATCACACAGGCACTGAGGCACCATTCATTTATTCTCACTATTGCTTGACTTGAACATAAAATAAAACAATTGATAGAAAATATATATTTTCCCTTAACGAAAAATACATCTACCCCCTAGCAATACGTCCATTTATTGTAATCAGTCCACCGCCCCACCCTCTTTGAGCTTTACGCTTGAGTACAGTACCAATCCATTTTTTAAATTATATATATGATATATGTAGGCTATACCGGTGTGTCTTACTTCAATCATATGTGATATTTGAATTGTCCATTTTTTTTCTATTTCTCTACTACATATTTTATGCTAATATACCTTGTTGACTCCCCATTCGCTGGTATCTAATGAATTAGATGTCTGCACCTTCTGCGCTTGCTACTCGCAGCAGGTGTGGCTACTTAAGAATGCGTGTCTTGTCTTTCTTTGTACAGCACCGATGAAGGCATAAGGCCAAAACATATACTATTTTTTTGTATTCTTTCAAACATGGATTACATTTATTATATTATTTTAGCATTTCAGCATCTTTGGGTTATTCCTTTTCATGGTTTGATTGTGAGTACCTTTTGAACTCTCCAATTATTATAATCCACATAAGAATTAACACGAGATGTTGTAGCCAGCACACAGCCTACTTGAATTGGTGCCCAGTGGACCTGCAGTGCAAGGTACAATGTGGGTACGGCACTGCATTGTATATAAACATTGCTTCCAGCTGCCCCCTGGAGGCGATTCTAAATATTTATTCAGATATTCAAATTCTCCTGCTGCAGGATTATTTTCCTCCTGCGACGAAACCGGTCAAATTAAGATCTGACATCTGTAACAACATAGTAGCCCAACCTGACCTAGCAGGTAGTTAATAAATAACAGTTTTTCAAACTCATGCTGTGGTATATTTGTGTCAGGTGGGGGCGGGCGGGTGGGGGTGTGTGTTTACATGAGCTATACCCCCCCAACACACACACACAAACACACACTCTCCATCCCATCAAAATTGAAACAGTTCCTTTGCACCTAGCCATCTCTGATCTCCCTTTGAACATGAGAGATGCCTTTGCTTTATGTTTACTGTGTGGCTCCCGAAGCCCTCCCGTGGCAGTCTCTTAGTGTTTTACTGTTTGAATACTCAAACAGCTGTCTGAGTGGGACACATACACAAGGGAAAGTAAAAATAGACCACACACACACCTTGGAGCCAGCTGCCTGCCTCCCTCTCCCTGCCTCTGGGACTGCCTGAGCTCCTCTCCCTTCTCTGTCTCTCCAAGCCTTGGTTTTACCAAGGGGGCATGATCCTGGAACATTGTTATTTTGTTGTCCCTGAATCAAAAATCTCTGAACCAATAAGCTGATTGTCTTGTGATTGGTCAGTAAATGCAAAATTTGCAGGTTTATTGACCCCAATTCAAAGTTGTGTCGATCCTGGAACATCATTTAGTTGTGTCGATCCTGGAACATCATTTAGTTGTGTCGATCCTGGAACATCATTTAGTTGTGTCGATCCTGGAACATCATTTAGTTGTGTCGATCCTGGAACATCATTTAGTTGTGTCGATCCTGGAACATCATTTAGTTGGGTCGATCCTGGAACATCATTTAGTTGTGTCGATCCTGGAACATCATTTAGTTGGGTCGATCCTGGACCATCATTTAGTTGTGTCGATCCTGGAACATCATTTAGTTGGGTCGATCCTGGAACATCATTTAGTTGTGTCGATCCTGGAACATCATTTATTTGTGTCGATCCTGGAACATCATTTAGTTGTGTCGATCCTGGAACATCATTTAGTTGTGTCGATCCTGGAACATCATTTATTTGTGTCGATCCTGGAACATCATTTAGTTGTGTCGATCCTGGAACATCATTTAGTTGTGTCGATCCTGGAACATCATTTAGTTGTGTCGATCCTGGAACATCATTTAGTTGTGTCCATCCTGGACCATCATTTAGTTGGGTCGATCCTGGAACATCATTTAGTTGTGTCGATCCTGGAACATCATTTAGTTGTGTCGATCCTGGAACATCATTTAGTTGTGTCGATCCTGGAACATCATTTAGTTGTGTCGATTCTGGAACATCATTTAGTTGTGTCGATCCTGGAATATCATTTATTTGTGTCGATCCTGGAACATCATTTAGTTGTGTCGATCCTGGAACAAGACACAATATGTAAATCTATTAGCTAACCACGTTAGCAAAAGACACCACTTTTTTTACTCCACCAGTTTTTTACTCCATCAGTAGCTATCACAAATTCGACCAAATAAAGATATAAATAGCCACTAACCAAGAAAAAACTTCATCAGATGACAGTCTGATAACATATTTATTGTATAGCATATGTTTTGTTAGAAAAATGTGCATATTTCAGGTATAAATCATAGTTTACCATTGCAGCCACCATCACAGTCTCTTAGTGTTTTACTGTTTGAATACTCAAACAGCTGTCTGAGTGGGACACATACACAAGGGAAAGTAAAAATAGACCACACACACACCTTGGAGCCAGCTGCCTGCCTCCCTCTCCCTGCCTCTGGGACTGCCTGAGCTCCTCTCCCTTCTCTGTCTCTCCAAGCCTTGGTTTTACCAAGGGGGCATGATCCTGGAACATTGTTATTTTGTTGTCCCTGAATCAAAAATCTCTGAACCAATAAGCTGATTGTCTTGTGATTGGTCAGTAAATGCAAGATTTGCAGGTTTATTGACCCCAATTCAAAGTTGTGTCGATCCTGGAACATCATTTAGTTGTGTCGATCCTGGAACATCATTTAGTTGTGTCGATCCTGGAACATCATTTATTTGTGTCGATCCTGGAACATCATTTAGTTGTGTCGATCCTGGACCATCATTTAGTTGTGTCGATCCTGGAACATCATTTAGTTGGGTCGATCCTGGAACATCATTTAGTTGTGTCGATCCTGGAACATCATTTAGTTGTGTCGATCCTGGAACATCATTTATTTGTGTCGATCCTGGAACATCATTTAGTTGTGTCGATCCTGGAACATCATTTAGTTGTGTCGATCCTGGAACATCATTTAGTTGTGTCGATCCTGGAACATCATTTAGTTGTGTCCATCCTGGACCATCATTTAGTTGTGTCGATCCTGGAACATCATTTAGTTGTGTCGATCCTGGAACATCATTTAGTTGTGTCGATCCTGGAACATCATTTAGTTGTGTCGATCCTGGAACATCATTTAGTTGTGTCGATTCTGGAACATCATTTAGTTGTGTCGATCCTGGAATATCATTTATTTGTGTCGATCCTGGAACATCATTTAGTTGTGTCGATCCTGGAACAAGACACAATATGTAAATCTATTAGCTAACCACGTTAGCAAAAGACACCACTTTTTTTACTCCACCAGTTTTTTACTCCATCAGTAGCTATCACAAATTCGACCAAATAAAGATATAAATAGCCACTAACCAAGAAAAAACTTCATCAGATGACAGTCTGATAACATATTTATTGTATAGCATATGTTTTGTTAGAAAAATGTGCATATTTCAGGTATAAATCATAGTTTACCATTGCAGCCACCATCACAGTCTCTTAGTGTTTTACTGTTTGAATACTCAAACAGCTGTCTGAGTGGGACACATACACAAGGGAAAGTAAAAATAGACCACACACACACCTTGGAGCCAGCTGCCTGCCTCCCTCTCCCTGCCTCTGGGACTGCCTGAGCTCCTCTCCCTTCTCTGTCTCTCCAAGCCTTGGTTTTACCAAGGGGGCATGATCCTGGAACATTGTTATTTTGTTGTCCCTGAATCAAAAATCTCTGAACCAATAAGCTGATTGTCTTGTGATTGGTCAGTAAATGCAAGATTTGCAGGTTTATTGACCCCAATTCAAAGTTGTGTCGATCCTGGAACATCATTTAGTTGTGTCGATCCTGGAACATCATTTAGTTGTGTCGATCCTGGAACATCATTTATTTGTGTCGATCCTGGAACATCATTTAGTTGTGTCGATCCTGGAACATCATTTAGTTGTGTCGATCCTGGAACATCATTTAGTTGTGTCGATCCTAAAACATCATTTAGTTGTGTCGATCCTGGAACATCATTTAGTTGTGTTCATCCTGGAACATCATTTAGTTGGGTCGATCCTGGACCATCATTTAGTTGTGTCCATCCTGGAACATCATTTAGTTGTGTCCATCCTGGAACATCATTTAGTTGTGTCGATCCTGGAACATCATTTAGTTCTGTCGATCCTGGAACATCATTTAGTTGTGTCGATCCTGGAACATCATTTAGTTGTGTCGATCCTGGAACATCATTTAGTTGTGTCGATCCTGGAACATCATTAAGTTGTGTCGATCCTGGAACATCATTTAGTTGTGTCGATCCTGGAACATCATTTAGTTGTGTCGATCCTGGAACATCATTTAGTTGTGTCGATCCTGGAACATAATTTAGTTGTGTCGATCCTGGAACATCATTTAGTTGTGTCGATCCTAGAACATCATTTAGTTGTGTCGATCCTGGAACATCATTTAGTTGTGTCGATCCTGGAACATCATTTAGTTGTGTCGATCCTGGAACATCATTTAGTTGTGTCGATCCTGGAACATCATTTAGTTGTGTCGATCCTGGAACATCATTTAGTTGGGTCGATCCTGGAACATCATTTAGTTGTGTCGATCCTGGAACATCATTTAGTTGTGTCGATCCTGGAACATCATTTAGTTCTGTTCATCCTGGAACATCATTTAGTTGGGTCGATCCTGGACCATCATTTAGTTGTGTCGATCCTGGAACATCATTTAGTTGTGTCGATCCTCGAACATCATTTAGTTGTGTCGATCCTGGAACATCATTTAGTTGTGTCGATCCTGGAACATCATTTAGTTGTGTCGATCCTGGAACATCATTTAGTTGGGTCGATCCTGGAACATCATTTAGTTGTGTCGATCCTGGAACATCATTTAGTTGTGTCGATCCTGGAACATCATTTAGTTGTGTCGATCCTGGAACATCATTTAGTTCTGTCGATCCTGGAACATCATTTAGTTCTGTCGATCCTGGAACATCATTTAGTTGGGTCGATCCTGGAACATCATTTAGTTGTGTCCATCCTGGAACATCATTTAGTTGTGTCGATCCTGGAACATCATTTAGTTGTGTCGATCCTAGAACATCATTTAGTTGTGTCGATCCTGGAACATCATTTAGTTGTGTCGATCCTGGAACATCATTTAGTTGTGTCGATCCTGGAACATCATTTAGTTGTGTCGATCCTGGAACATCATTTAGTTGTGTCGATCCTGGACCATCATTTAGTTGTGTCGACCCTGGAACATCATTTAGTTGTGTCGATCCTGGAACATCATTTAGTTGTGTCGATCCTGGAACATCATTTAGTTGTGTCGATCCTGGAACATCATTTAGTTGTGTCGATCCTGGAACATCATTTAGTTGGGTCGATCCTGGAACATCATTTAGTTGTGTCGATCCTGGAACATCATTTAGTTGGGTCGATCCTGGACCATCATTTAGTTGTGTCGATCCTGGAACATCATTTATTTGGGTCGATCCTGGAACATCATTTAGTTGTGTCGATCCTGGAACATCATTTATTTGTGTCGATCCTGGAACATCATTTAGTTGTGTCGATCCTGGAACATCATTTAGTTGTGTCGATCCTGGAACATCATTTATTTGTGTCGATCCTGGAACATCATTTAGTTGTGTCGATCCTGGAACATCATTTAGTTGTGTCGATCCTGGAACATCATTTAGTTGTGTCGATCCTGGAACATCATTTAGTTGTGTCGATCCTGGAACATCATTTAGTTGTGTCGATCCTGGAACTGGAACATCATTTAGTTGTGTCGATCCTGGAACATCATTTAGTTGTGTCGATCCTGGAACATCATTAAGTTGTGTCGATCCTGGAACATCATTTAGTTGTGTCGATCCTGGAATATCATTTATTTGTGTCGATCCTGGAACATCATTTAGTTGTGTCGATCCTGGAACAAGACACAATATGTAAATCTATTAGCTAACCACGTTAGCAAAAGACACCACTTTTTTTACTCCACCAGTTTTTTACTCCATCAGTAGCTATCACAAATTCGACCAAATAAAGATATAAATAGCCACTAACCAAGAAAAAACTTCATCAGATGACAGTCTGATAACATATTTATTGTATAGCATATGTTTTGTTAGAAAAATGTGCATATTTCAGGTATAAATCATAGTTTACCATTGCAGCCACCATCACAGTCTCTTAGTGTTTTACTGTTTGAATACTCAAACAGCTGTCTGAGTGGGACACATACACAAGGGAAAGTAAAAATAGACCACACACACACCTTGGAGCCAGCTGCCTGCCTCCCTCTCCCTGCCTCTGGGACTGCCTGAGCTCCTCTCCCTTCTCTGTCTCTCCAAGCCTTGGTTTTACCAAGGGGGCATGATCCTGGAACATTGTTATTTTGTTGTCCCTGAATCAAAAATCTCTGAACCAATAAGCTGATTGTCTTGTGATTGGTCAGTAAATGCAAGATTTGCAGGTTTATTGACCCCAATTCAAAGTTGTGTCGATCCTGGAACATCATTTAGTTGTGTCGATCCTGGAACATCATTTAGTTGTGTCGATCCTGGAACATCATTTATTTGTGTCGATCCTGGAACATCATTTAGTTGTGTCGATCCTGGAACATCATTTAGTTGTGTCGATCCTGGAACATCATTTAGTTGTGTCGATCCTAAAACATCATTTAGTTGTGTCGATCCTGGAACATCATTTAGTTGTGTTCATCCTGGAACATCATTTAGTTGGGTCGATCCTGGACCATCATTTAGTTGTGTCCATCCTGGAACATCATTTAGTTGTGTCGATCCTGGAACATCATTTAGTTGTGTCGATCCTGGAACATCATTTAGTTCTGTCGATCCTGGAACATCATTTAGTTGTGTCGATCCTGGAACATCATTTAGTTGTGTCGATCCTGGAACATCATTTAGTTGTGTCGATCCTGGAACATCATTAAGTTGTGTCGATCCTGGAACATCATTTAGTTGTGTCGATCCTGGAACATCATTTAGTTGTGTCGATCCTGGAACATCATTTAGTTGTGTCGATCCTGGAACATAATTTAGTTGTGTCGATCCTGGAACATCATTTAGTTGTGTCGATCCTAGAACATCATTTAGTTGTGTCGATCCTGGAACATCATTTAGTTGTGTCGATCCTGGAACATCATTTAGTTGTGTCGATCCTGGAACATCATTTAGTTGTGTCGATCCTGGAACATCATTTAGTTGTGTCGATCCTGGAACATCATTTAGTTGGGTCGATCCTGGAACATCATTTAGTTGTGTCGATCCTGGAACATCATTTAGTTGTGTCGATCCTGGAACATCATTTAGTTCTGTTCATCCTGGAACATCATTTAGTTGGGTCGATCCTGGACCATCATTTAGTTGTGTCGATCCTGGAACATCATTTAGTTGTGTCGATCCTCGAACATCATTTAGTTGTGTCGATCCTGGAACATCATTTAGTTGTGTCGATCCTGGAACATCATTTAGTTGTGTCGATCCTGGAACATCATTTAGTTGGGTCGATCCTGGAACATCATTTAGTTGTGTCGATCCTGGAACATCATTTAGTTGTGTCGATCCTGGAACATCATTTAGTTGTGTCGATCCTGGAACATCATTTAGTTCTGTCGATCCTGGAACATCATTTAGTTCTGTCGATCCTGGAACATCATTTAGTTGGGTCGATCCTGGAACATCATTTAGTTGTGTCCATCCTGGAACATCATTTAGTTGTGTCGATCCTGGAACATCATTTAGTTGTGTCGATCCTAGAACATCATTTAGTTGTGTCGATCCTGGAACATCATTTAGTTGTGTCGATCCTGGAACATCATTTAGTTGTGTCGATCCTGGAACATCATTTAGTTGTGTCGATCCTGGAACATCATTTAGTTGTGTCGATCCTGGACCATCATTTAGTTGTGTCGACCCTGGAACATCATTTAGTTGTGTCGATCCTGGAACATCATTTAGTTGTGTCGATCCTGGAACATCATTTAGTTGTGTCGATCCTGGAACATCATTTAGTTGTGTCGATCCTGGAACATCATTTAGTTGGGTCGATCCTGGAACATCATTTAGTTGTGTCGATCCTGGAACATCATTTAGTTGGGTCGATCCTGGACCATCATTTAGTTGTGTCGATCCTGGAACATCATTTATTTGGGTCGATCCTGGAACATCATTTAGTTGTGTCGATCCTGGAACATCATTTATTTGTGTCGATCCTGGAACATCATTTAGTTGTGTCGATCCTGGAACATCATTTAGTTGTGTCGATCCTGGAACATCATTTATTTGTGTCGATCCTGGAACATCATTTAGTTGTGTCGATCCTGGAACATCATTTAGTTGTGTCGATCCTGGAACATCATTTAGTTGTGTCGATCCTGGAACATCATTTAGTTGTGTCCATCCTGGACCATCATTTAGTTGTGTCGATCCTGGAACATCATTTAGTTGTGTCGATCCTGGAACATCATTTAGTTGTGTCGATCCTGGAACATCATTTAGTTGTGTCGATCCTGGAACATCATTTAGTTGTGTCGATTCTGGAACATCATTTAGTTGTGTCGATCCTGGAATATCATTTATTTGTGTCGATCCTGGAACATCATTTAGTTGTGTCGATCCTGGAACAAGACACAATATGTAAATCTATTAGCTAACCACGTTAGCAAAAGACACCACTTTTTTTACTCCACCAGTTTTTTACTCCATCAGTAGCTATCACAAATTCGACCAAATAAAGATATAAATAGCCACTAACCAAGAAAAAACTTCATCAGATGACAGTCTGATAACATATTTATTGTATAGCATATGTTTTGTTAGAAAAATGTGCATATTTCAGGTATAAATCATAGTTTACCATTGCAGCCACCATCACAGTCTCTTAGTGTTTTACTGTTTGAATACTCAAACAGCTGTCTGAGTGGGACACATACACAAGGGAAAGTAAAAATAGACCACACACACACCTTGGAGCCAGCTGCCTGCCTCCCTCTCCCTGCCTCTGGGACTGCCTGAGCTCCTCTCCCTTCTCTGTCTCTCCAAGCCTTGGTTTTACCAAGGGGGCATGATCCTGGAACATTGTTATTTTGTTGTCCCTGAATCAAAAATCTCTGAACCAATAAGCTGATTGTCTTGTGATTGGTCAGTAAATGCAAGATTTGCAGGTTTATTGACCCCAATTCAAAGTTGTGTCGATCCTGGAACATCATTTAGTTGTGTCGATCCTGGAACATCATTTAGTTGTGTCGATCCTGGAACATCATTTATTTGTGTCGATCCTGGAACATCATTTAGTTGTGTCGATCCTGGAACATCATTTAGTTGTGTCGATCCTGGAACATCATTTAGTTGTGTCGATCCTAAAACATCATTTAGTTGTGTCGATCCTGGAACATCATTTAGTTGTGTTCATCCTGGAACATCATTTAGTTGGGTCGATCCTGGACCATCATTTAGTTGTGTCCATCCTGGAACATCATTTAGTTGTGTCGATCCTGGAACATCATTTAGTTGTGTCGATCCTGGAACATCATTTAGTTCTGTCGATCCTGGAACATCATTTAGTTGTGTCGATCCTGGAACATCATTTAGTTGTGTCGATCCTGGAACATCATTTAGTTGTGTCGATCCTGGAACATCATTAAGTTGTGTCGATCCTGGAACATCATTTAGTTGTGTCGATCCTGGAACATCATTTAGTTGTGTCGATCCTGGAACATCATTTAGTTGTGTCGATCCTGGAACATAATTTAGTTGTGTCGATCCTGGAACATCATTTAGTTGTGTCGATCCTGGAACATCATTTAGTTGTGTCCATCCTGGACCATCATTTAGTTGTGTCGATCCTGGAACATCATTTAGTTGTGTCGATCCTGGAACATCATTTAGTTGTGTCGATCCTGGAATATCATTTAGTTGTGTCGATCCTGGAACATCATTTAGTTGTGTCGATTCTGGAACATCATTTAGTTGTGTCGATCCTGGAATATCATTTATTTGTGTCGATCCTGGAACATCATTTAGTTGTGTCGATCCTGGAACAAGACACAATATGTAAATCTATTAGCTAACCACGTTAGCAAAAGACACCACTTTTTTTACTCCACCAGTTTTTTACTCCATCAGTAGCTATCACAAATTCGACCAAATAAAGATATAAATAGCCACTAACCAAGAAAAAACTTCATCAGATGACAGTCTGATAACATATTTATTGTATAGCATATGTTTTGTTAGAAAAATGTGCATATTTCAGGTATAAATCATAGTTTACCATTGCAGCCACCATCACAGTCTCTTAGTGTTTTACTGTTTGAATACTCAAACAGCTGTCTGAGTGGGACACATACACAAGGGAAAGTAAAAATAGACCACACACACACCTTGGAGCCAGCTGCCTGCCTCCCTCTCCCTGCCTCTGGGACTGCCTGAGCTCCTCTCCCTTCTCTGTCTCTCCAAGCCTTGGTTTTACCAAGGGGGCATGATCCTGGAACATTGTTATTTTGTTGTCCCTGAATCAAAAATCTCTGAACCAATAAGCTGATTGTCTTGTGATTGGTCAGTAAATGCAAGATTTGCAGGTTTATTGACCCCAATTCAAAGTTGTGTCGATCCTGGAACATCATTTAGTTGTGTCGATCCTGGAACATCATTTAGTTGTGTCGATCCTGGAACATCATTTATTTGTGTCGATCCTGGAACATCATTTAGTTGTGTCGATCCTGGAACATCATTTAGTTGTGTCGATCCTGGAACATCATTTAGTTGTGTCGATCCTAAAACATCATTTAGTTGTGTCGATCCTGGAACATCATTTAGTTGTGTTCATCCTGGAACATCATTTAGTTGGGTCGATCCTGGACCATCATTTAGTTGTGTCCATCCTGGAACATCATTTAGTTGTGTCGATCCTGGAACATCATTTAGTTGTGTCGATCCTGGAACATCATTTAGTTCTGTCGATCCTGGAACATCATTTAGTTGTGTCGATCCTGGAACATCATTTAGTTGTGTCGATCCTGGAACATCATTTAGTTGTGTCGATCCTGGAACATCATTAAGTTGTGTCGATCCTGGAACATCATTTAGTTGTGTCGATCCTGGAACATCATTTAGTTGTGTCGATCCTGGAACATCATTTAGTTGTGTCGATCCTGGAACATAATTTAGTTGTGTCGATCCTGGAACATCATTTAGTTGTGTCGATCCTAGAACATCATTTAGTTGTGTCGATCCTGGAACATCATTTAGTTGTGTCGATCCTGGAACATCATTTAGTTGTGTCGATCCTGGAACATCATTTAGTTGTGTCGATCCTGGAACATCATTTAGTTGTGTCGATCCTGGAACATCATTTAGTTGGGTCGATCCTGGAACATCATTTAGTTGTGTCGATCCTGGAACATCATTTAGTTCTGTTCATCCTGGAACATCATTTAGTTGGGTCGATCCTGGACCATCATTTAGTTGTGTCGATCCTGGAACATCATTTAGTTGTGTCGATCCTGGAACATCATTTAGTTGTGTCGATCCTGGAACATCATTTAGTTGTGTCGATCCTGGAACATCATTTAGTTGTGTCGATCCTGGAACATCATTTAGTTGGGTCGATCCTGGAACATCATTTAGTTGTGTCGATCCTGGAACATCATTTAGTTGTGTCGATCCTGGAACATCATTTAGTTGTGTCGATCCTGGAACATCATTTAGTTCTGTCGATCCTGGAACATCATTTAGTTCTGTCGATCCTGGAACATCATTTAGTTGGGTCGATCCTGGAACATCATTTAGTTGTGTCCATCCTGGAACATCATTTAGTTGTGTCGATCCTGGAACATCATTTAGTTGTGTCGATCCTAGAACATCATTTAGTTGTGTCGATCCTGGAACATCATTTAGTTGTGTCGATCCTGGAACATCATTTAGTTGTGTCGATCCTGGAACATCATTTAGTTGTGTCGATCCTGGAACATCATTTAGTTGTGTCGATCCTGGACCATCATTTAGTTGTGTCGACCCTGGAACATCATTTAGTTGTGTCGATCCTGGAACATCATTTAGTTGTGTCGATCCTGGAACATCATTTAGTTGTGTCGATCCTGGAACATCATTTAGTTGTGTCGATCCTGGAACATCATTTAGTTGGGTCGATCCTGGAACATCATTTAGTTGTGTCGATCCTGGAACATCATTTAGTTGGGTCGATCCTGGACCATCATTTAGTTGTGTCGATCCTGGAACATCATTTAGTTGGGTCGATCCTGGAACATCATTTAGTTGTGTCGATCCTGGAACATCATTTATTTGTGTCGATCCTGGAACATCATTTAGTTGTGTCGATCCTGGAACATCATTTAGTTGTGTCGATCCTGGAACATCATTTATTTGTGTCGATCCTGGAACATCATTTAGTTGTGTCGATCCTGGAACATCATTTAGTTGTGTCGATCCTGGAACATCATTTAGTTGTGTCGATCCTGGAACATCATTTAGTTGTGTCCATCCTGGACCATCATTTAGTTGTGTCGATCCTGGAACATCATTTAGTTGTGTCGATCCTGGAACATCATTTAGTTGTGTCGATTCTGGAACATCATTTAGTTGTGTCGATCCTGGAATATCATTTATTTGTGTCGATCCTGGAACATCATTTAGTTGTGTCGATCCTGGAACAAGACACAATATGTAAATCTATTAGCTAACCACGTTAGCAAAAGACACCACTTTTTTTACTCCACCAGTTTTTTACTCCATCAGTAGCTATCACAAATTCGACCAAATAAAGATATAAATAGCCACTAACCAAGAAAAAACTTCATCAGATGACAGTCTGATAACATATTTATTGTATAGCATATGTTTTGTTAGAAAAATGTGCATATTTCAGGTATAAATCATAGTTTACCATTGCAGCCACCATCACAGTCTCTTAGTGTTTTACTGTTTGAATACTCAAACAGCTGTCTGAGTGGGACACATACACAAGGGAAAGTAAAAATAGACCACACACACACCTTGGAGCCAGCTGCCTGCCTCCCTCTCCCTGCCTCTGGGACTGCCTGAGCTCCTCTCCCTTCTCTGTCTCTCCAAGCCTTGGTTTTACCAAGGGGGCATGATCCTGGAACATTGTTATTTTGTTGTCCCTGAATCAAAAATCTCTGAACCAATAAGCTGATTGTCTTGTGATTGGTCAGTAAATGCAAGATTTGCAGGTTTATTGACCCCAATTCAAAGTTGTGTCGATCCTGGAACATCATTTAGTTGTGTCGATCCTGGAACATCATTTAGTTGTGTCGATCCTGGAACATCATTTATTTGTGTCGATCCTGGAACATCATTTAGTTGTGTCGATCCTGGAACATCATTTAGTTGTGTCGATCCTGGAACATCATTTAGTTGTGTCGATCCTAAAACATCATTTAGTTGTGTCGATCCTGGAACATCATTTAGTTGTGTTCATCCTGGAACATCATTTAGTTGGGTCGATCCTGGACCATCATTTAGTTGTGTCCATCCTGGAACATCATTTAGTTGTGTCGATCCTGGAACATCATTTAGTTGTGTCGATCCTGGAACATCATTTAGTTCTGTCGATCCTGGAACATCATTTAGTTGTGTCGATCCTGGAACATCATTTAGTTGTGTCGATCCTGGAACATCATTTAGTTGTGTCGATCCTGGAACATCATTAAGTTGTGTCGATCCTGGAACATCATTTAGTTGTGTCGATCCTGGAACATCATTTAGTTGTGTCGATCCTGGAACATCATTTAGTTGTGTCGATCCTGGAACATAATTTAGTTGTGTCGATCCTGGAACATCATTTAGTTGTGTCGATCCTAGAACATCATTTAGTTGTGTCGATCCTGGAACATCATTTAGTTGTGTCGATCCTGGAACATCATTTAGTTGTGTCGATCCTGGAACATCATTTAGTTGTGTCGATCCTGGAACATCATTTAGTTGTGTCGATCCTGGAACATCATTTAGTTGGGTCGATCCTGGAACATCATTTAGTTGTGTCGATCCTGGAACATCATTTAGTTGTGTCGATCCTGGAACATCATTTAGTTCTGTTCATCCTGGAACATCATTTAGTTGGGTCGATCCTGGACCATCATTTAGTTGTGTCGATCCTGGAACATCATTTAGTTGTGTCGATCCTGGAACATCATTTAGTTGTGTCGATCCTGGAACATCATTTAGTTGTGTCGATCCTGGAACATCATTTAGTTGTGTCGATCCTGGAACATCATTTAGTTGTGTCGATCCTGGAACATCATTTAGTTGTGTCGATCCTGGAACATCATTTAGTTGTGTCGATCCTGGAACATCATTTAGTTCTGTCGATCCTGGAACATCATTTAGTTCTGTCGATCCTGGAACATCATTTAGTTGGGTCGATCCTGGAACATCATTTAGTTGTGTCCATCCTGGAACATCATTTAGTTGTGTCGATCCTGGAACATCATTTAGTTGTGTCGATCCTAGAACATCATTTAGTTGTGTCGATCCTGGAACATCATTTAGTTGTGTCGATCCTGGAACATCATTTAGTTGTGTCGATCCTGGAACATCATTTAGTTGTGTCGATCCTGGAACATCATTTAGTTGTGTCGATCCTGGACCATCATTTAGTTGTGTCGACCCTGGAACATCATTTAGTTGTGTCCATCCTGGAACATCATTTAGTTGTGTCCATCCTGGACCATCATTTAGTTGTGTCGATCCTGGAACATCATTTAGTTGTGTCGATCCTGGACCATCATTTAGTTGTGTCCATCCTGGACCATCATTTAGTTGTGTCCATCCTGGAACATCATTTAGATACAGTTGAAGTCGGAAGTTTACATACTGTCACGCCCTGACCTTAGAGATCCGTTTTATGTCTCTATTTTGGTTTGGTCAGGGTGTGAGTTGGGGTGGGTATTCTATGTTCTATTATTTGTATTTCTCTGTTTTGGTTTTCAATCAGGGACAGCTGTCTATCGTTGTCTCTGATTGAGAACCATACTTAGGTAGCCCTTTTTCCCACCTGTCTTTGTGGGAAGTTGACTTTGTTTATGGCACTTAGCCTTTAGCTTCACGGTTTGTTTTGTAGTGTTTATTGTTTTGTTCGGCGTCTTTTCTAATAAAAATAAAATGTACGCTGACCACGCTGCACCTTGGTCCAGTTCTTTCAACGGCCGTGACACATACACTTATGTTGGAGTCATTAAAACTCGTTTTTCAACCACTCCACAAATTTCTTGGTAACAAACTATACTTTTGGCAAGTCGGTTAGGACATCTACTTTCTGCATGACACAAGTAATTTTTCCAACAATTGTTTACAGACAGATTATTTCAATTATAATTCACTGTATCACAATACCAGTGGGTCAGAAGTTTACATACACTAAGTTGACTGGGCCTTTAAAACTTCTTATGGCTGAGATCCTGTTAACGGGATCGACCTGACAACAGCCAGTAAAAGTGCAGGGCGCCAAATTCAAACAACAGAAATCTCATAATTAAAATTCTTCAAACATATTTTACAGTATTTTACACCATTTTAAAGATAAACTTGTTGTTAATCCCACCACAGTGTCCGATTTCAAAAAGGCTTTACGACGAAAGCACACCATCTGATTATGTTAGGTCAGTACCTAGTCACAGAAAAACAGCCATTTTTCCAGCCAAAGAGAGGAGTCACAAAAAGCAGAAATAGAGATAAAATGAATCACTAACCTTTGATGATCTTCATCCGATGACACTCATAGGACTTCATGTTACACAATACATGTATGTTTTGTTCGATAAAGTTCATATTTATATCCAAAAATCTTAGTTTACATTGGCGCGTTATGTTCAGTAATGTTTTGCCTCCAAAACATCCGGTGATTTTGCAGAGAGCCACATCAATTTACAATACTCATAATAAACATTGATAAAAGATACAAGTGTTTTACATGGAACTTTAGAAAAACTTCTCCTTAATGCAACCGCTGTGTCAGATTTTTTTTTTTAACTTTCCGGAAAAAGCACACCATGCAATAATCTGAGTACAAGCGCTCAGAGACCAAAACAAGCCATACAGGTACCCGCCATGTTGTGGAGTCAACAGAAGTCAGAAATAGCATTATAAATATTCACTTACCTTTGATGATCTTCATCAGAATGCACTCCCAGGAATCCCAGTTCCACAATAAATGTTTGTTTTGTTCGATAACGTCCATAATTTATGTCCAAATACCTCCTTTTTGTTCGCGCGTTTAGTTACAAAATCCAAATTGATGACGTGCAGGCCAGACGAAAAGTAAAAAAATTCCATTACAGTTCGTAGAAACATGTAAAACGATGTATAGAATTAATCTTTAGGATTTTTTTAACATACATCTTCAATAATGTTTCAACCAGAAAATTCCTTTGTCTTTAGAAAGGAAAAGGAACGCAGTTCCTCTCACGGGGGTGCGCCTGAGTGAGCTCGTGGCACTCTGCCAGACCCCTGACTCAATCAGCTCTTATTCCCTCATCCTTCACAGTAGAAGCATCAAACAAGGTTCTAACGACTGTTGACATCTAGTGGAAGCCTTAGGAAGTGCAATATCACCCCATAGACACTGTATATTGGAAAGGCAAACCTCCAAACCTCAGATTTCCCACTTCCTGGTTGGATTTCTTCTCAGGTTTTTGCCTGCCATATGAGTTCTGTTATACTCACAGACATCATTCAAACAGTTTTAGAAACTTCAGAGTGTTTTCTATCCAATCTACAAATAATATGCATATCTTAGCTTCTGGGCCTGAGTAGCAGGCAGTTTACTCTGGGCACCTTATTCATCCAAGCTACTCAATACTGCCCCCAGAAAATGATGTCATGGCTTTAGAAGCTTCTGATAGGCTACTTGACATCATTTGAGTCAATTGGAGGTGTACCTGTGGATGTATTTCAAGGCCTACCTTCAAACGCAGTGCCTCTTTGCTTGACATCATGGGAAAATCAAAAGAAATCAGCCAAGACCTCAGGAAAAAAATTGTAGACCTCTACAAGTCTGGTCCATCCTTGGGAGCAATTTCCAAATGCCTGAAGGTACCACGTTCATCTGTACAAACAATAGTATGCAAGTATAAACACCATGGAACCGCTCAGGAAGACGCGTTCTGTCTCCTAGAGATGAACGTACTTTGCTGCGAAAAGTGAAAATCAATCCCAGAACAACAGCAAAGGACGTTGTGAAGATGCTGGAGGAAACAGGTACAAAAGTATCTATATCCACAGTAAAACGAGTCCTATATCGACATAATCTGAAAGGCCACTCAGCAAGGAAGAAGCCACTGCTCCAAAACCGCCATAAAAAAGCCAGACTACGGTTTGCAACTGCACATGGGGACAAAGATTGTACTTTTTGGAGAAATGTCCTCTGGTCTGATGAAACAAAAATAGAACTGTTTGGCCATAATGACCATTGTTAAGTTTGGAGGAGAAAGGAGGAGGCTTGCAAGCCGAAGAACACCATCCCAACCGCGAAGCACGGGGTGGCAGCATCATGTTGTGGGGGTGCTTTGCTGCAGGAGGAACTAGTGCACTTCACAAAATAGATGGCATCATGAGGCAGGAAAATGTGTGGATATTTTGAAGCAACATCTCAAGACATCAGTCAGGAAGTTAAAGAATGGTCGCAAATGGGTCTTCCAAATGGACAATGACCCCAACCATACTTCCAAAGTTGTGGCAAAATGGCTTAAGGACAACAAAGTCAATGTATTGGAGTGGCCATCACAAAGCCCTAACCTCAATCCTATAGAAAATTTGTGGGCAGAACTGAAAGTGTGTGCAAGCAAGGAGGCCTACAAACCTGACTCAGTTACACCAGCTCTGTCAGGAGGAATGGGCCAAAATTCCCCCAACTTATTGTGGGAAGCTTGTGGAAGGCTACCCGAAATGTGTGACCCAAGTTAAACAATTTAAAAGGCAAGAATTGGGGTATGAGGCAGTAGGGACTGGGGTTCGAGGCAGTAGGGTCTGGGGTTCGAGGCAGTAAGGACCGGGGTTCGAGGCAGTAGGGTCTGGGGTTCGAGGCAGTAAGGACTGGGGTTTGAGGCAGTAGGGTCTGGGGTTTGAGGCAGTAGGGTCTGGGGTTCGAAGCAGTAGGGTCTGGGGTTCGAGGCAGTAAGGACTGGGGTTTCGAGGCAGTAGGGTCTGGGGTTTGAGGCAGTAGGGTCTGGGGTTTGAGGCAGTAAGGATTGGGGTTCGAGGGAGTAGGGTCTGGGGTTCGAGGCAGTAGGGTCTGGGGTTCGAGGCAGTAGGGTCTGGGGTTCGAGGCAGTAGGGTCTGGGGTTCGAGGCAGTAGGGTCTGGGGTTCGAGGCAGTAAGGACTGGGGTTCGAGGCAGTAGGGTCTGGGGTTCGAGGCAGTAGGGTCTGGGGTTCGAGGCAGTAGGGTCTGGGGTTCGAGGCAGTAGGGTCTGGGGTTCGAAGCAGTAGGGTCTGGGGTTCGAGGCAGTAGGGTCTGGGGTTCGAGGCAGTAGGGTCTGGGGTTCGAGGCAGTAGGGTCTGGGGTTCGAGGCAGTAGGGTCTGGGGTTCGAGGCAGTAGGGTCTGGGGTTCGAAGCAGTAGGGTCTGGGGTTCGAGGCAGTAAGGACTGAGGTTAGAGGCAGTAAGCTGCTGAAATCTACCCAAATTCTCAACCATAGCTTACAGTAAGTCTTCAATAACTTTTCCCTTCAGCCATTCCCCTTACGAGAGGCCTCTCAAAGCCATCTATGATTGTATTTCCTGGTACTGCTGCCCAGAGAGTACCACTCAAAAGGCATGGTAACATGGGGAAATCTGTTATGCTGTACCATGAAGGTCACTAGAAACCCCAGAACAGTATGTGTACGGAGCCAATGCCGATGAATAAGAAATAAGGAGAGAAACCGTCCTATTTGTTATTCTACAAGACAGTCTACCATGAACAGTGAAGAAGCTGGAAGCAGTAACACGATTATTATGGACAGACATATTGTTTGTGTGTGATGAAAGTGGCTCTCTGCATCCCAAAATGAAACCCTATTCCCTATATAGTGCACTACTTTTGACCAGGGCCCATATAGAGAACAGGGTGACATTTTGGGACGAAGACATTCACATCTGAAATGACTGGCAGTGTTTCTTCAGTCATCTCTTCTGGAACAAACTCACTCAATCACCTCCTTTGATGTGTGTTGTGTGTCTAATTCCCTTTCAACACAGATTCACGTTTTACTGTTTACTTCTCTTCAGTTTGGGTGAGTCTGGCACAGCACTAAGCAGCACATTTACCATCATCCAGGGTCTGCACCATAGGAGATGCTTTCTCTGTTTCTTTGTCATCTCTCTCTCTCTCTCTCTCTCTCTCTCTCTCTCTCTCTCTCTCTCTCTCTCTCGGTGTCTCTCTCTTTCTCTCTCTCTCTCTCTGTGTCTCTCTCTCCTCGTCTCTCTGTCTCTCTCTCTGTGTCTCTCTCTCCTCGTCTCTCTGTCTCTCTCTCCTCGTCTCTCTGTCTCTCTGTCTCTCTGTCTCTCTCTCTCTCTCTCTCTCTCTCTCTCTTCTCTGTGTCTCTCTCTTCTCTTCTCTTCTCTGTCTCTCTCTGTCTCTCTCTCTCTCTCTCTCTGTGTCTCTCTCTCTTCTCTTCTCTTCTCTGTCTCTGTCTCTGTGTCTCTCTGTCTCTCTGTCTCTCTGTCTCTATGTCTCTCTCTCTGTCTCTATGTCTCTATGTCTCTCTGCCTCTCTGTCTCTCTGTCTCTGTCTCTGTCTCTCTCTCTCTCAGACCCATGTACTAAGTAAAAGTGAACAGGGCACAGTAGTCTTATATATTTT